>NW_010513153.1:28398-42245 GCF_000687285.1 Phaethon lepturus
CCAAAGCTTTTACAAACAACTAAGATAAGGGATCTTATTTTTGCTGGAAACTGTTCATAACATCAGCAGTGTTTTACTTCAAGAGTCAGTTGTAATAAAAACTAATGTGGTGCAGAATGACAGCATGCATCCTTGGCAGTGTTCAGAATGCTGATGGTTAATGAGTAACCTGATCTCATTTTGAACTACAGTCCCGCTTTAAAGCAAGAAGTTGGACAAGAGACCTCCAACCAAAAATGGTTCTGTGATGACTTGATGCGCCTTTGTTCTTTTGCAAACAGATTCTCAGCCTGTAGTCCATGTGATTGCTTCAAGAAGTCAAGATTGGTCAGAACATGAAATTGCTGTGGACACAAGCCCTACAATAATTTACCAGGATGTATCCAGTGAATCTCAGTCAGCTACTTCCACGATAAAAGCTTTGCTGGAACTTCAGCAGACAACAGGTGTGAAAACACATGGTTGTTTAGGATAACTTCAAAGCTTATTACTTGCTTAAGCAGCAGTTTCTAGTAAGTTTTGTAATTGAAAAGCACCTGTCTTGAATCGACTTTATTCCTTTCTTCTTATCCTGTAACAGTATGCTTGAATCTATTATATAATATTCACTGTCTATTTTACTAAACTTTAGCATTTATATTGGAGTTTTATATATCGGAGGTTTATTTTATGTTTTTCTTTCTTCTAAAGCAGTGAAGGAGAAGTTAGAATCAAAGCCAAGGCAGCCTACCATTGACTTGAGCCAAATGGCTGTCCCAATCCAGATGACCCAAGAAAAGAGGCATTCTCCAGAAAGTCCTTCAATTGCTGTAGTAGAATCAGAATTAGTTGCTGAATATATCACAACTGGTAAGTGGCTAAGGTAGTGTGATGGTGGGTTTGCAGTTGAAGTCTGAGGACTTAATTTTTGAATTTTCGTACAATGGGTTTCATTTTCCTGTTTTCACTATAATTTGCTGTAGAGGAAATGAGTCTTCTCTTCCACTCTTGAGACCCTGTACAGGGAAGAGAGACTGCATCTGCTTTTCTGGGTCATAGTGGAGAATGTTTCTAACTGAAAGAAAGGGGTTTTTGCTTCAAGACATCCTAGTTGAATAGACTTTCTGTTCCCTGACTTGATGGAGAGTACAGGCTGTCCCACTTGCCTTTAAGGAAAATGTCTAGTAAAGAAAAAGTAGCAAATGAAGTTACAGGAGATGTATACTATTTCTTGTACATACCAGCAGGCGTCAGACTTTGAGTTAGTTTAACCCGTATTTGCAAAATGTTATTTGCTTACCAGGACTAAGTGGGTTTTTAAGCCAGGTGTGCATTTAGCATGCTAATGTAGTCGCCAAGTCCCCAGTTTCTTCATTTGCTAGAAGGCTTTAAACTGATAAATTTGCACTTTTAAAATAAATTATTAAAATTGAAATTTTGGTTGGGATTCAGCCCTTTTTAAACTCTTGACTCCTCCGCTCTGGTTGTCCATTTTCTTCAAGTCCTTGACTCCCTTGTCTCTGTGATGCTCCCCACTACCTCAGAACATTAGATGTGAGACAATTCTCATACATACGTGAGAGGATCAGATTAACTGTTTTCCATTTTAATTTCTGAAGTCCACATTATTGGTCTCCCTACTTTATTTGGAAAATGAAAGCAAATTTGTGTTGAAAATCAGCATTGGAAAAGAGGATTAGAACTTGACTATAATATTGTATAAGTACATTTCTGTAAATCCAGTGTTTTTAGTGTTAAATGTCTGATCTGATATTTTCATTTGTCATTTGCGTGCTCTGTACTTCCTCCTCTTGCTTCCAGCCTTTGTATGACATAAATTTAAGTAGTGTGAAATTGGAGCTGAGGAGGGATGTTATTGTAATTCTTTTAAATACCACTTACTGTATCTGGCTTCAATTTTGAATGTTTTAGTCATGCTCCCTTGGATCTCTTTTAAAACAAACTCAAAAGCACAATAGTGTTAAAGTGATCTCCAATTAACAGTCAGTTATCTTCACTGACACAGATATTGTGCAGTGAGCTTCTATTCAAGGTTCCATTTTTTTCTGGGGCTTGCTGTAAAAGTTGATGTAAAATAGAGCCCTTCGCAGGGGGGATGGGAAATTGCAGTCGGTGTCTTTGTAGACTGAAGTCCTTGCCTGCAGCTTGGGAGCTGTACAAAATGCAAAAGTTGACAATTTCCTTGAGCTATGATTACTGTTTGAAATACTGGGATTTTTATAAGCTTTGAGTTGATGTACAGGAATCTACGGGAGAAATACAGGCTGCTGTGGGTTGACGAGCAGCAGTTTCTACTACAGCACAAAACTGGTTCTTTTGCTCATGGATTTTTGTCCCCTGGCAGTGTTCACAGAAACTAGGGGAAGGAATGCTGGTAATTGAGGTTCTATTTTTGTTTTCATTTCTACTTCTCAGGATTCATCAGTAATCCACATAGCTATGTTTTCTGCTAAAAATGCAGCAGTGAGATAGTAAACAGTCTCTAATCTGTTATGAAATCTCCTGCATGCGCCCAGACCAAAGGATTAGGCACACTTTAATCTATATGGGAGCTGGGATTCAGCATGTTCTTCCTCGTGAGGTGAAAGGAGCCGTTCACACATCTTAGTGTCACCATTTTTTGTCTGTCTGCAGACTCAGGAAGACAACACTGTATTGGTTCACATTCGGAAGAATATCTACACAACCATATAGGTTAGAAACTTTATTTTTAAAAGAAGTTTTAAATTGTGCAGAAACTGTTGGGGGATATCCACGACGGATCTGGCGCAGCATGCAGGCCGGTATTGATATAATAGAACTCCTTTCTTGGAGTGGAAAAGTAAAATTATCATATTAATTCAAAATATGACCTTTCTTTTAACTCTCAGGAAGGTCACTAGAAACTTTTTAACTTTAAGTTGTGTTACAACTGAATTGAAACTTTGCTTGTTCTCCTTCAGTTATTAATTATTTTGTAACTGAAAAGTTAATTAAAGCAAATATTTACATGTTAGCATGGACAGGCATAAAGTGATTTGGATTCATGGATTAACAGTGACTGCAATATAGAATGGTTTGTGTGGGTGGTTTGTTTTTTCAGTAGAAGATCATTTCTCTGTCAATCCGCTATTTAATTACAAAGCCATCACCCTAGCTCCATAACTCATGCTGGATCTGTTTTAAAAAGTGCCATAGATCCATGACAAGGTTTCCATTTTTTGGTCTGTGGTTTCTGATCAACCTCACGTGCTTTCTTAATACCCGGGCATTTTCTAACTGCTAATCTTTCCAATTTAGCCTGTGCTCTGGAGAGTATTTCTTGCAGTTTGTCAGTGGTAGAGATTCAGTGAGTAAGGCTTGCTGTTCTTAATTGCAGTCAATCGTGCAGGTGCTTTTAACAGTGTAAAAACCACAGAATAACTTGTGCTCTGCAGCGTAATGCTGGTTCTGTATAAAGAACTCAGCTGAAAATAGAGTATAAATTCTACTTGCAAAGTTGCTGCGTTGGGAGAAGGAGGCCAGAGGAGGTTTGGACCAAGCGTGATTACTTAGGAAACAGAGACAAAAGCAAAACCCCTGAGTTGCTGCTTTAAGAGGCTTCTCAGAATAGATCTACGCTTTAAGGTTGAAGCTGGCATACGGTAAAAAGATGGTTTTCATACTCAGATCTTTATTTCACTCGTGCTTTCAGCTGAAGCTGAAATGCAAAGCAAATAGTTGAAGTTACTGCAGTTAGTTCTGGAGAAGTGCCACTGACCTCTTTACTTTCAGTCAGCCATCGGTCCCAGCCCCACCAGCAGTCATCTCAGCCCCAGAGGACTCTGCTGCAGCACGTGGCTCAGTCGCAGACAGCAACGCAGACTTCTGTTGTGGTGAAATCTATCCCCGCATCCTCCACAGGCGCAATTACCCATATCATGCAGCAGGTTGTACCCTTTCTTTTCCCAACACTCTTTTAAAGAGCAGTAGTTATACGAATGATAGAGGACCAGGGCTTGTTCTGAATGAGTATGTCGTGTTGCTGCCACTGAAAATGCTAAGTGTAAAGGCAAATTAATAACTTAATTTTAATATGACTTGTTTTGGTGGTGAGGGTGGTGGAATAAAAGGGAAGCAGTTAGTGAGATTAGCTGAGACTGTTAAGTAAGAGGTGTTAACAGCCACTGTGGAAAAGATAGTGCTTCCTGGATGAGTTCTTGCTGTCTGTATGTCATCTGTTCAACAGCAACAAGCTGGTTTTCTCTATATGTTGTATTGCAAGGGCCTGGGCTCTTCAGATTGTGTTAGCTTAGGGGAAAGAGGGATGAAGCAGAATCTGGTCAGTACACAGAGCACACAGTCTCTTTTTCATTTGAGGGTTTTAGTTTGTGAATAGGCAAACTTCTCTGAACTCAGAAAGTAAGATCATATTTAGACCAGTACTGTGAGGATCCCAAACACTTGGAACAAACAGTGTATCTTGGGGTGAAATCTTACTGAAGCCACTCCAATGCCTGTGTCCAAGACCTGCTCAACTCTGCAGTGCTTTAACTTCAGTCAACTTCAGCTGTGGACCAGGAAAGTACCGTGTTAGAGTTATAAACCCACTTCAGAGCGTGTATTTTCACAGGTCTTTGAGTAGGCTGCTTCATCTTGCTAAGGCCATTTATTAATGTGTTTATACAATATATATAAAATATACATGCAAAGCATAGTATACAAAGCATAGTAACGTAGTTCTCTTGCTCCCTCAAATCCCTCAAAAAAAATCAGACAATATTTGTGCAATGTCTGAGGAAAAATTGCAATAAAATTTTGAGGACGGAAGAAGAGAGGATCTCTGCTGAAATGGGGTGGGCTGTAGGTATAAGAGAAGCTGCAGAAGAAGTCATGGGGAAGATGCTAGGCTCTCAAGAAGCAGAACAAAAATGTAGTGTGCAGAGAGACTGTGGACAACCACCTGCTAATCCCTGCTGTTTCATATCCAACTACCATGCAACCTTAGGGGCTCTGAAACTTAGTCTGACACGGGCGAGGGCTACATAGTCTCCATTGAGGATTAATTATGCAGTTAGTGTCGTACAGAGACATACCACACTTTAGCCTGATAAAAATAGCTATTGATTGCTTATGTTTTGTGGAATCTCCATATAAAGGTTCTTTTTTAATACTCAAATTTGGAGTCTGTAATGGTAAAATAAGTTAAAGTAGGCCAGTTGAAACATTAAAAATGTATTTAGATTGTGTGTTCTTATAATTTGTATTTCTCTTTACTAACTTGCTCTAACTTCTTCTTATTAAGGCCTTAAGCAGTCACACTGCATTTACAAAACACAGTGAACAACTTGGAACTGAGGAAGGAGAAGTGGAAGAGATGGACACCTTAGATCCTCAGACTGGCCTGTTTTACAGATCTGCCCTGACACAATCGCAGGCACAAAAACAACAAAAACTGAGTCAGCCACAGCTGGAACAGACTCAACTGCAAGTGAAAACTCTGCAGTGTTTCCAGACTAAGCAGAAGCAGACAATCCACCTGCAGGCTGATCAAATCCAGCACAAACTCCCACAAATGCCCCAGCTTTCTATAAGGCATCAAAAGCTAACCCCCCTGCAGCAGGAGCAAGCACAGACCAAACCAGATGCACAGCACCCCCCACACCACACGATGGCCAAAGAAAGGCAACTCCCTACCTTAGTGGCACAGCCACAGCAAACTGTAGTACAGGTGCTTGCAGTAAAAACCACGCAGCAGCTGCCCAAACTGCAACAGGCACCAACGGCACAAAAAATCTACGTGCAACCCCAACCCCCCCAGAGTCAAATGCAGCTACCTGCCTCTTCAGAGAAACAGCCAGCAAGCCAGGTAACGGAATATTGATAGCATGCAAAATACACGTCGCTGTTCAAGGAAAAAAAAAAAAAAAATCCAAACACCAACCCTGTTCGCTGTAGCAGTGTTTTGTCCTGGCAAGAGAGAACTCCTCATTCCGCTGGTATTAATTACCCCATCAGAAGGTTGACACTAGGAAAGAGAAGCACATGTTATAGGGGAAAAAAATCCATAGAGCTCACAAACGTGTTTTGTTGGACAGTTTTTATGAATTTCTGCCACCACTGGTGCATGGAATTTGTCCCTAATTATTTTCGTTTAATTTTTAGATATGACACGTTATTAATTTCCGTTCCCGTAGCACTTTTTATTTCTGTGGAAATAAAGATGAATACACTGCAGTCTCCTAAGCCTCTCCATTGTACGTCTTCCTTTGTAGTTTACATCTTCCTGAACTTATATGGCTTTCATGTGCAGGAGTAACTTGATTTTCCTTGGAAGGGGAAAATGTAAAGACTGAGTAACGTGGAAAAAAAATAATGTATTTTAAATAATTCCAGAAAAGTACAATTTTTTTTTTTTTTTGGCCCTTTCAGGAATTAACATGTGAAAACAAGAGGGTTAACAAATATCACATGGGGATGTAAATCCCAAAGGAAAACGAGGCTGCTGTGGTATTATACTGCTACAATCCTTATCTTGCAGCCTAAAAAGCTGCTTTTCCCCAGGCTTCAATTAACTGTTACCATATCATTGCTAATTCCTTTGTTAGAACACTGAGTTTCAACTGTCTTCCTAATAGCAAGTATGTTGTTTGTGCCATACTGTCCTCGGAAATATTGATTAGATTTTCAATTAAAAAAAAAAAAATCTAGCTGTAACATGCACAACAAAAATTTGATTTTCAGGTGCAGCATCCAATTATAACGCAAGGATCCACTGTTACAAAGATAACTTTTGAGGGGCGTCAGCCTCCTTCTGTTTCAAAGGTAGCAGGTGACAGTTCTGTGCCCAAACTGGCATTGCCGGTTACCAGCCTATTTCCCATGCAGGCATCCGCGAAGACAGCAGTAGCAGATATTTTGAGAGTGTCTATGGTGGAAGCTCAGATTGATACAAACATAGAACATGCCATAGTGGATCCCCCAAACAAGGACACGTCCACTAGTAAACTGGCTAGCGAAGCAGAGTCGTCACCTTGTACCCAGGTGCCGAGGGTGACTGCAGTAGGGATGACGGCAACTTCCATCCACCAGCAACAGACATGTACAGAATCCGGTTCAAGTCCTCCTGCTGTTGGTCCTACTTCAACAGAGAGGAAACTCGATGCGCAAGGAATGCCTACAACAAACCAGTTTATACACATTCAGAATATATCACAAAAGAAAGCTGAAGAGAGTTCATCAGAAATTGTTATCCAGGTAAGAGAAGACCAGAGCAGATAAGGCAAAGGTTGAGCAGAGCAAACTCGTGTCTAATGTCATGATAGCAACTGAATGATGTTGGAGTATTTTTGTTTTCCTTCTCCAGTTTTTGGTTCTTTTCTGACTCCTAGGCTTGTAATGGATTCTATTTCAAAGTGTCTAATTCTTCTTAATGAGCTCGAGTTTCTCTAGCATTTTATCATTCACTGTCTCCTCGGTGTCTTCCTTTCTTTTTCTGTTAACAAACCAAGCTCATCTGATTTTACAAAGTACTTTTATTTGAAATGCTTAAAAATGTGACCTTCAACGCTTACTATGGAACTATGATCTAGAATTTCTTACAGTATCTATTAATGGCGCAAAAAAATTAAGTAGTGGGGTTCTACTTACTGGTAAAGTTCAGCAAATAAGGTCTGGATTCAGAAGAAGGCTTGTTAACTTCACTTACCTCAGAAGTGGTAAGACTGGTTATAAAATGACTATTGATCTTTAGCCTAAATGCTTTGAGTCATTGCCTAACTGATGATTGATACTTTCATTGATTCTGTCTTAAATATAATGTTTTATAATTTAATACATTGTCAGAATGTCAACTGAGGAAGTATTTAAGTCATCCGAGGAATCCTAGTGGTATGAGTCTTTGTAGACAAGTTGGCATGGTATATGTTCTCACAAATGATAACATGGATTGGAATGGTTTAATTGTGTATCATATTTGTGTTACAGTGAAAATGCTTCTGGTGTGGAAAATAGTTTGTGTACAGAGCTTTCAAATTTTTCATGCTACTCTGTAAGGTCGTTGTCTTTGTAAAAATCTTCATGCAGCTAACTTTGCTTTTGTAGAAAACATCATTTTTGTACTCACTTTTAGTCCTCATTTCCCTAAATAGACAAAGGTAGATTTCTATTTTACTTAAAATCTGTATATTTTGAGAATCTATTGTTTATCATCGTGGCATGCTGCGAGCTGTTTTGGAAGTAAAATACTGCCCAGAATTTCATTTGTAGAAAACTGTAGATTTAGTTTCTAGAACCTATGAAAGTATAAGCACAAATAAATAGCTTGGATCCATTGTGTTTCCTCAGCCTCTATGCTGCTGCAGCTATGAGTAGGGTCGGAGCTTGTATTGTATACAAAAACCAGTTAGTCCTTATATCTGAATGTCTTGTCTGAAAAAGACAAGAAAAAGATAAGGCTGAAGAAAGTAATCTCTGCTTTGCATTTGAGGAATGATGGATAGTGGACGTTTGTGGTTTAACTGTTGGTTATGCTGTCACAGACCTTCAGTGAAGATCCGAGGCCAAGATCAGTACCTTAAGAGCAAGATTATTCAAATTTTATCTTGCACAACCTAATCCAGTGAAAGAGTGCTTGGAAGATTTAGCTAAGATAATGTAACGCGCAGCAGGCCTTACTGAAAATCGCTCTTGGAAACCAAATACCCATTTTCTATGAGAACCTGCGCTTGTGCAGATGCCTTCACCTGTGAAAACTGCGTGTTAAAACTTAAATCTTTTCTTTCTTTCAGACTATCCCTCACTATTCCATCCCTTGTCACTCCAGCTCCAATGTGGTAGTGGAACCCAGCGGGCTCCTGGAGCTCAACAACTTCACCAGTCAGCGCCTCGACGATGAGGAGACAGCAATGGAGCAAGATGTGGACAGTAGCACTGAGGACGGCACTGAGCCCAGCCCCTCTCGAAGTTCTGCTGAACGATCCTAAGGAATTGGGACACTGGAGTGCACTTTAAAATATCTTGGGATTTTGAGTGTCCAAGATGCCCTTGTATTGTGATGTCTTAGAGCACTTTGCCTATTAGCATTGTTCATTGGACCCTTGAAGCATCAGTGTGTTTTAACAAGACGGTATTGCAAGAGCTGCAAATTGTTTCAAAAAAAAAAAAAAAAGAAAAAAAAAGATATAGTTACCGAGATTTAGTAAACCTGTGACAGTGGAATGTGCTCCTGTTAAAAAGCAAATCTGCAGCGAATTCTACAGCTCGTGCTATGGAAGCCCTTGCCCAGATACTGAAACAGCTTTCATTAGAAAGGGATCGTTATTTTGCTGTGTCATTTTGTTAGCTGTTGAGCAAACACCATCAGAAAGAGAATGTTTAATAAATCTCTGTATTTTTAAATAGCATGTGAGAGAAAAAAAAGTCTCTGACAGTGCTGGAAAAGCCCCAGGAGTTTTGGAATTGGTTAGCTTTCTTGCACTTGTGCTCACTTAGAGTTAAGATTTTTTTCATAAGCCTAAAAATATAGTTTATTTTTTTAAAATTCTTGTTGGTGAATGTTTGAAAATAAGCAAAGTCACTAACTGGTAGTAAAGTGGATTTGCTAGTGGATTTTTGTTTCCATGCTTTACAAGAAGTAGGATAATGGTGTGTGAGGCATTTCTTTGTGCCATAAGCTCATGAAATGCTCATCTACTCTAGTTAATCTTTGATTATTTATTTAAATATAAAATTTAAAGTGAGGCCAAGTTGTTTAAATAGTTCCTGTGAAACAGGCAGGTGTGTTAATTCTAATACAAACGGGGCGGGGGGATGTATTTTGCTATAAATCAGGTTTTGAAAATTGGGGATCAGTGGTTCAGCATCTTTAAAAGTTGAACCTCCGAATTTAGAAGTGAGCTAAGGCTTTTAAAAAAATCTGTATTTTACTCTTACATGCTGTTTTTAAAGTGACCATTTTGGGAGTTTCAAAGCTTAAATCAGTATACAGCAGTAGGTTTCAGAAATTAGCCTTATGACTTGGCTTCTTGAAGCAATACATTGGGTTTTTGTGATAGTTACAAGCCACAGAGAGAGGTTTGGGTTCAGATGGGATAAGAAAAACAATTGTAATACATTCTGCTAATGAAGACAATACTTTTTTTTTTTCCAAATGTATATAAAAACACGTTTTTAACTGTTTTGTATAGATTTCATTATAAATAACTAAGCATTTTAAGACTTTGACATATCATTTAATTGTATATACACCTATCAGCCTAACTGCCCACTTTCTGGTGCTGAAGTACTACTGTAAGTAGATTTCATCCAAAGTCGAATACAGCTTTTTGCGTCAGTCTTTTTTTTTTTTTTTAAGCTGTGATTTTACTGTTGATATTGTAGTTAAGGTTAAATTCCAACTAGAGTAATTCAAACTAAAAATACAAAACCTAAAAAAACTCATTTATCTTACTTGTCCTGAGTATCCACCTATGTAAGAACACGCAGGAACCCCTAGATGGTGCTCTTAGTTTATCTAACCTCAGTTACTTTACGAATTGAGTCTCTGTGACTTTCATACACTTTTTTCCCCCCTTCTGTGTTCCATCAACATTAGTTCCAAAATAATGTAGTTCATTATGGTGGAGAAGTGTCCTGATAAATTCAGCGTGCAAATGCCAGAATAGTGGGGTAGGAAACTAATTATGTTGGATTAGGTATCGGTTTGGTTTCTGCTGTACTTAGTGCTCAGGATAGAAGAGAATATTATATATGAAATGAAACACAACAGATTTATTTCTCTACTAAAAAAAAAAAAAATAAAAAAAAAAACCCTACCAGTATACCATTCTAGGTAGTTCAGGTTTTGATAGTTGTTTGGGAGCTTTTACTGTTGTTTTAGTGAAATAATGGTGACCAACAAGAGTGACCAAGCTATGATCGAAGTCCTGAAAGTTCCACATTACTGGAGAATGACAAAAAGCTGTTTTAATACAGATCTTACTGCCAGTGGGAATGGACGGTCGGTTTTGCTTTGCACATGACGCACAGTTCTTCTGGCTTGTATCAGATTTTTTTTGTCACCTGGGGTCTTGCAGTATTTTGAGTGTCCCTGGCATATCTAGGACTGAAAGGCTATGTGAATATGAAGTAGAACAAGATTTTTCTTACGCACTTTTGCCCAAGAATCTTGCCTTAAATTACGGTTTCAGGTTTAGGTAAATGTATGTGCTCTCTCCAGCCAAAAAGGGATATTAAGAAATGGCATAAGGTGAATTAGACACTCCTGATGCATTAAGTACATTGTTGAATTCTGGTCCAATTTATTCCAATGTTTTATGTAAGACTTTTTTTGCATCTTTAGTGATGACTTTTCAGTATGAACAAGGTACAGTGAGCTATTTGACAGTTCCTTGAAGACGGCAAAGCTCTCTTAAATTAGTGTTGCTATGAGAAATAATTGTTTTCAGACTGACAAATTGAAGCACACGGAGGGAGTGTCTAGGGGTCATGTAAGAAATTTAGGAAAAGGACTTTTAATGCATTCATTCTTGAAACTCCTTTCTTGATGCTTCCCCAAATTGAGTTGAATTTTTTTTCAGATTCTCTTATTTGTCTGTTCCAGCATTTCTCCATAAAAATACCTGTAATAATAAGGAACATACAAGATGAGCTACAATTTAGCATCAAGTTGTTAATTTTTCTTTCCTAGTTACTTGACTTTTGAGAACAACTGCGAGGAGACATGCTCGGAGCCTTCTCCCCCTTTCTCCCCCTTTTTCATGAACTCCAGGCAGTTCCTCATCTAATCATAGAGGACTATACCTTTTCTGGAAAGATTTAACCATCAGGGTAAAAGTATTTTCAGCCTCAGTCTTTCTCCCACTGACAAAATGAGGTTTTGAAATTTGAGGACAAAATAGAAAGCCAGAAGCTACTTGCAGTTGTGTCATCTTACCTTTGAACAGGAGGACCCTTTGAATAGCATGCATGACCAAATAGATGGGATTTCAAAAAACAAAGACCTTTAAAAAAACATGGAAAGTCAGGGAAATTTAAGACTATATGCTGCGCTTTTTTTTTTCCCTCTGGTGTATTAATAGTTCCTGAAGTCCAAGAGTTTCACAAATGAAGGTGGTTATGCATCCCCGTAGGTACACTGCAAAGGCAGATGGTTTCAGCTTGGCAGCATTCAATCCAGAGAAGACTGATCATAATTTAAGATAATGAACTACAAAAGTCATACTGTTTTGGGGTTTGCTGTATTGGAAAAAATAGTATGTTTAGTGTGTGTGTGTCTATACTGGGCTCAGGACTTGCTCCTTTCCCTAGGTTTGATGTAAACCATGAAGAATGATTGCTAACAGCCTCTGCGAAGTTTCCTTCCATGCTATGGGGCTTAGAGTTTTTCCCCTACCCAAAGTCTGTCCTGAAAAATCTGCGAATCTGGTTTCTTCCAGTAGAAATGCAACACATAGCCTATGATTATGTCCACTTTAAGGACATGGTTTAGTGGGCATGGTGGTGTTGGGTTGACAGTTGGACTTGATGATCTTAAAGGTCTTTTCCAACCTTAATGATTCTGTGATAAATTTAGAGTTTAACATTGTTTATGAAACTTAGGAAAGAAGTGCCTTAAGGTGTATTTGTGGGTTCCTGTGCAAGAAGAAATTGTCATTAGGGGCATTTTAGTCTGGTATAGAATCGTAGAAGTGGAAACATGAAAAAATCAATGCCAAGATTGAGGGTAATTAATTAGGGTTACCAGGGAGTGCCATGTTTTTCTGACATTTGGAGTCTTTTTCTCAACAAGCACAGGGACTGCAGGTTGAAGTCCAGTGACCTCCGTATCTTGTACGTTGGAAATGAACTAGACAGTTGCATAGGTATCTTAAAGTTTTCAACTATTAATAAAATAGCACTTGGTGATCCCTTCAGGCAGCTAGAGCTGTGACTGGCAAGTGGAGGTACTTGGTGATCTTGGGTGGTGGTGGGTTCTTTTCTCTTTCACTGTACTTGGATGAAAACTTGCTAAGTGTTGTAAATGGGGTAATGAGTACCTGGGGACTTGTTCATCTTTTCCAGAGAAAAGGGTCTTGGAATGAATTGGGGCAGGAAAGATTTTTAAGAGGTTTTTTAAGCACTGGGGACTGAAGAGTAACAGCATGGCCTTGAATCATTTTTGGAGTCCAGGACTGTTAGAATTGTCCAATAAACACTATTCCAGATCAGGTCCTACTCAAAACTTCATATGATTTTGGTTTTGCCCAATACTTGGACGCTTCTGAAAACAAGAATTTTTTTGTGATGGTATCTTAAGGTTTTTTTCAGCTTTCCATCTCAGTAAATTTTTAGCAGTTTTGAAATTTTCTGGGATGCTGTTTTCTGTAGCTGCCTTTATTAAATGGATTTTGTCATAAAGAAAAGATACTCACACCACCTAACTGGGGATGGTAATTAGGACCATGGGCTCTTCAGGTTGTCATTGAAACCTTCAGAGGGTGGTAGGCACGTCAGCCAGTCTCTCGTGGACTACGTACGGGACTTAGACTCCATAGAATGTTTTGAATTGGAAAGGGACCTTTAAGTATCATCTAATCATGTCACTTGAATGCCCAGACTACCTAGCATGAATCCTTTGTGATGGAGCTTTTGCTAGAACTTCAGAGATTCTTAGTGTGAGAGCCTGTCTAACTTACTATTCGTTAGAGCAGATGCTGTTCAGGAATTGCTGTCTTCTATGGTAACAAATCCAGCTTTTTCCGTCAACCAGAACTGTCCCGGAGGCTCGCAGGACTCCAGTAATTTGGGACTTCCTTCACGTCAATCTCTACCAGAGACCAACTAAAGACTCTGGAAGTCTCTTTTTGCAAGCTTTTATTGCTGTTAAGGATGCTGCTTTCTTACTTATA
>NW_010513154.1:0-208 GCF_000687285.1 Phaethon lepturus
GTCCCCAAGGATCCCCTGTGTCCCCAGCACCCCCTAAACTCTCCCTCCCGCCGTGTCTTGCTGGTCCCAGCGTGTTCCTTCTTCCCTGTCTTGGTGGCGTGTCCCTTTTTGGGGGGTCCTGGTCCCCCTCTGGGGTGCCTCTGTGTCCCCAAGTGTCCCCTGTCCCCCTCTCCGGGGTCCCCAAGGGTCCGCTGTCCCCTCCCAGTGT
>NW_010513154.1:258-991 GCF_000687285.1 Phaethon lepturus
GGTGTCCCCAATTCTCCGCTGTCCCCTCCCAATGTCACCTGTCCCCCTCTCGGGGGTCCCCTGAGGGTCCTCTGTCCCCCTCCTGGGGGTCCCCAAGTGTCCCCTGTCCCCTCCCAATGTCGCCTGTCCCCCTTCTGGGTGCCCCCAACTGTCCCCTGTCCCCCCTCAATGTTCCCTGTCCCCTTCTCGGGGGTCCCCAAGTGTCCCCTGTCTCCTCTGTATGTCCCCTGTCCCCCTCTCGGGGGTCCCCAAGTGTCCCCTGTGCCACCTCAATGTCCCCTGTCCCTATCTCCGGGGTCCCCAAGTGTCCCCTGTCCCCCCCAGCGCTGTCTCCCCCCTCCCCTCCAGGTCCTTCTGCACTCGCTGGTGCGTGACACCCACGGGCGCAAGATGAGCAAATCCTTGGGCAACGTCATCGATCCTCGTGACGTCATCGCCGGCGCTTCCCTCCAGGTACTGGAGACCCTACAATAACAAACCTCCACCCCACAACACAAACCCGGCTGCAAGAAATCCGTCTGGAGACCCTACAATAACAAACTGGCTTTTTGGGAACCCCGCCGCAACAAACGCGTTGCTCAAACACCCTACGGCGCCCAGCGCGGTTTGGGCGGACCCTACGGCACCCAGCGCGGTTTGGGAGGACCCTACGGCGCCCAGCGCGGTTTGGGAAGACCCTACGGTGCCCAGCGCGGTTTGGGAACACCCTATGATGCCAAGTCCGGTTTGGGCG
>NW_010513154.1:1491-1866 GCF_000687285.1 Phaethon lepturus
TGGTTTGGGCGGACCCTACGGCGCCCAGCATGGTTTAGGAAGACCCTACGGCGCCCAGTGCGGTTTGGGAAGACCGTACCACAACAAGTCTGGATTGGGAAGACCGCCTACAACAGGCGTTCATCGGGAAGACTCTACCGCAACACGTTTTTTGCAGGAGACCCTACAATAATAAATTATCAACTCAAAACTCTTGGAAAAAGAGATTTTATTTTATTTTTTTTTGCCAAAGACCCAACGATAACAAATCCCAAGCCGGAGACCCTACGAAAACACACCCAGTTGCCATAGCTTTCCCAGAGACCCCACAATAACAAACTCCGTAGCCGCGAGAGACCCTGACAGTGGGTCACGGAGACCTCGCGGTGACAGACC
>NW_010513154.1:1943-2508 GCF_000687285.1 Phaethon lepturus
GAGGGTCTCTTGTCTCGCAGGAGCTACAGGAGAGGCTCCACCAAAGGATCCTGGACCCCCACGAGCTCACAGTGGCCACGGAGGGACAGGTAGGACCCGTCCCCATCCCTGTCGCCCCCCCAGAGCCTCTCCCTGGCCCCCCCTAACCCCTTCCCGGCCCCCCCAGAGGCGCCAGTTCCCCCACGGCATCCCCGAGTGCGGCACCGACGCTCTCCGCATGGCCCTGTGCTCCCACAACGTCCACGGTAAGGGGTCAAGGCAACCCCAGGACCCCGTTCCCACCCCGAGGCGGCCCTGTCCCCGCCCTGGGGACGCTGCCCGTAGGTGACGACATCCGCCTGGACGTGGCCACGGCCTTGAACTACCGTCGCTTCTGCAACAAGGTCTGGAACGCCGTCAAGTTCGTCCTCGCCGCCTTGGGGCCCCGCTTCGTCCCCCAACCCCCCGAGGAGGTACCAGAGTGGGTTGGTGGAGGTCAGGGTGGGGGGTCTGTGACCCCGGGACCCCCACCCCTTTTTCTTCCTTGGCAGGTGGTGCCGCAGCACCCCCTCGACCGGGGGGGGCG
>NW_010513154.1:2588-3244 GCF_000687285.1 Phaethon lepturus
TGGCTGCGCAGCTTCTGCGACGTCTACCTGGTGGGCGGCCTTGTCCGTCCGTCCTACCCGACCCCTCGCGTCTCCCCCGGGTGTTAAACGTGTCCCGTTGAGCGTGTCCTTCCGTCTGTCCCACCCGACATGTTGTAGCTCCTTGACTCTTGAACCCAACCCATGGTTGATGCTGTCCGTCTGTCCGTCCACCCCAATCCGTTGGGTGTCTTGGAGCGTTGCCAACCTTACCCTGTTGCATGCATCCGTCTGTCTGTCCCACCCGAGACTGTTGAACCCAGCCCATCTTGATGTGGTTGATGGTGTCCGTCCGTCCATCCACCCCCATCCATCAGGTCTCCTGGAGCATTGACCTTAGTCTGCTCTCTTGAGTGCGTCTGTCTGTCTGTCCTGCTTGACCTCGTGTTGCTCCTTGGCTGTTGAACCCAACCCAACTTGACGTGGTTGGTGGTGTCTGTCTGTCTGTCCACTCCAATCCATCAGGTCCTTGAGCATTGACCTTAGTCCGCTCTCGAGTGTGTCTGTCTGTCCGTTCCACCCCACCTGTTCAACGTTGAGCCCAATCATTGCCGTGGTTGACCCCATCTGTCTGTCTGTCCCTCTTGCCATGTCCCCTTGGGCGTCAACCTTTGTTCCCCCGCGTCCGTCTGTCCGTC
>NW_010513155.1:0-393 GCF_000687285.1 Phaethon lepturus
TCTTGGAACAGCCATGTATCCATTATGGCCTCCCCTCTCTCTGCTGAGGGTCTCAGTCCTTCCCTTCCCACCAGGGAGCAGGGGCACAGCTTGGAGGCCCCCAACAACGCCTGGTGGGTGTCTGGGGGTCCCCTTCCCCGGCACTGGGGCCCGAGCACCCATCCAGTTCCTCACCTGAGCGTCCCTGCTTGCGTGTCAGTGACATCCTCCCTGTCTCCGCAGAACAACTGGCAAACTGCACGGCCCTGGCCTGCCAGCACCACTGCGTGCCGACGCTGAGCGGCCCAGCCTGCTACTGCAACAGCTCCTTCCAGCTGGCTGAGGACAGGAGGAGCTGCAAAGGTTGGTACGCGGTGGGCAGAGCCGTCGCCCCCGGCAGGGCGCCGACGGCTC
>NW_010513155.1:482-3092 GCF_000687285.1 Phaethon lepturus
GCCAGGCGGCCAAAGGGACTTGGGGATCGGCAGACCCTGACCTTCGGGGGGAACACGGGGGGCCGACAGGACTCTGCCTCCCCTCTGCCCCCGCTGTGGGGCCGCTAAGTGGAGGCAGCTACGGAAAGCCAAGTGCGGAATATTGGGAGGGGGTAAGGAAAAGGCTTTGCCTTTGCGTCTGTGGTCAGGGGCCATCGCTGGGCCTGTGTGCGCTCCTGGTGTCCGTGTCTCGAGAGAGGATGCTGGAAAATAGGAGGGGGTCAGCGAAGGGTGATGAGATCGATGCGATGCCTGGAAAGAAGTCTGGAAGTGAGAGGCTGCGGCGGCTCCATCTTTTTCATTTGTCTGAGCAGAGGGGGAAGGGCCCTTTATCAGCTCCCGCAGGAGCACCTCTGGGGGCAAGAGTGCTCCGGTGGAGCACACAAGCAGTGTGCGAGCCAGGGGTTTGGAAGCTGAAGATTAGAGAAATTCAGGCTGGAATTTTAGGAGCAGATTTTGCAGAGTGGTGGGGAGGGGCAGTGGATAATTAGGCCTCGAAAAGGCTGGGCTGTGAGGCAGGGATTGTGCTTTTGCTGCCTTGCTGTTGATGCTGGAGCAGAAAGCTGGGGGCTGCCCGCAGGTGTGCCCCTTCCTCTGGAGGCCGTTGTGACTGTCCCTTTGGCTTGGGGATCGTATCCTCCCCGGCAGCTCTGCCTTGGAGAAAAAGGGGAGCCTTTGTTCCCTCTTAAGGCAGTGAAGGAGAGATGTCTGCTAGTCCAAGCCTTGGGGTTTTTGCCTTCTTTTCCAGACTTCGATGAATGCACCATCTACGGGACCTGCAGCCAGACATGCACCAACACGGAGGGCTCCTACACGTGCAGCTGTGTTGAAGGATACCTCTTGCAGCCTGATAACAGATCCTGCAAAGCCAAGAATGGTGAGGTCCTTGATAGGAGGAGCATGTTGCTTCTGGGCAGCTCTGCAAACCGTGGCCTTCTGCCATATGTGTACCCCTGCCCCTGGTTCTTCACTTCAGGGTGCTCTTCCCTGAAGGCTGTCTTGCGCTACCACCTCCTTGCCCGTGTTGGGCTGTACGTCACAGTCGTCTTTTCACTGGAGCAGAAGGGCTCAGCTGCAGGCTGGTACGGCGTTGCAGCCATGGGCTCTGGGTGCTCTGCCATGACCACCTTCTCCCCTCCTTTTCCTGCCAGAGCCTGTGGACCGTCCTCCCGTGCTGCTTATCGCCAATTCCCAGAACATCCTGGCCACCTACCTGAGCGGAGCCCCTGTGCCCAACATCACCCCCACCAGCGCCAAGCAGACCACAGCCATGGACTTCAACTACATTGAAGACACAGTGTGCTGGGTTCACGTGGGCGACAGTGCCTCCCAGACCATCCTCAAGTGTGCCAAGATTCCCAACCTGAAGGGCTTTGTGGAAGAGCGCTCCATCAACATCTCCCTCAGCCTACACCGTGAGTGCCTCCTCTCCTTTGGACCTTGCTCCCCAGTGCCCATCTCCTCTTGACAGCCTGAGCATCCCCAGCCAGCAGTGGGTGCAGCAGGGGTGTATTTTGGTAGGAGGCAGCTTTCCGTGGGGCCAGGCACTGAGGCTTCAGCACAAATGTAGCTTTTGGCTTTCCTTTTCCTTCTCTCTTAGTATTTCTAGCCACTTTTGTGGTTTCTTTGTGTGAGTATATGAGGAAACATGATACAGCAAGGAGCGGAGACGGTACCTGCGTAGCGGGTTCAAGGCTGGCAGTTCTTGTTGCTTCATCTTTTGGTTTTTGCCCCGTGTTCCCCTGGCCAAACCAGGTGTGGGTCCCCACCCCAAGTAGTGACTGAGAGCAAAACCCCGACCAAAAAGTGCCTCCGTTGGGCGGCCGCGTGAGTCACCGCCTTGAGTGGCAGATGGCAGTTTCATTCCGCTTGTGTCTTCCCGGCCATAATGAGTATGGTTACAGCTCCGTCTCCTGTTTGGGCTTGCTGGTTCCCAGTTCAGCAGCCAGAATGGGAACGAGAGTTACTTGCTGGGATTTTGGTGCTCTTTGACTCAGGCCTGTGTGCATGCCTGCTCTCCTGAGAGCCTCTGCCCAGCGAGGGGTCCCGGCAGAAGCCATGGGCTTCCAGGCACCTTTCTCCTGTGCAGAGCAGTGGGGTTGGTGGGGTCCTCCTGAGGGGGGAGGTGGCGGGGGTGCCGTAGTCCTACAGCTGGATTGTGGGAAACTGCTCCCGGTGTTGTACTGTCGCTGATTTTATCCTTTGAAACCACAGACCAAGTCAGTCAGGGTGTGGGATTAGGGGTATCTGGCGTTTGCAGTGCGTCTCCGTCAGGCTTTGCAGCCCTCAGCTTCCTTGGCATCATCCTCCCACTGTCTTTTGCCTCCTGAAGGTAGAGGTGCTACCAGGGGAGACTCTGTGCGGTGCCTGAAGGAACAGGGATCCCCTTCTTCCGCAGAGAGGCGGGTGTTGTTTTGTGATGAGCAACAGCTAGCAAATTAGACGAACATGTATGAACTGATTTTTGCAAACGAGTAAAGGTCTTGGGTGGATCTCGGAGCTGAGGGCGTTTCTCTGCTGAGGGCAACGCTGCGGTGCTCGGCTGCCGAGGGGAACTGGCCGAAGCCCTGG
>NW_010513156.1:0-2099 GCF_000687285.1 Phaethon lepturus
CGCTCCCCGACCAGCGCCTGGAGAGGGTCCCAGCGCGCCCGGCACCTGCCAAGCGGGGCCAGCCTGCCCGGCCACCGCGAGGCCGAGCCAACAGTGGGAGACGGGGCAGAAAGCCAGGAGCGGGATCTCGCTCAGACTTCGACTGGCACAGGGTGCAACCCCGAGCCACGCCAGGATGGTCCCAAGGAACAGCCGGGGTGGCAGCGCTGGGGGGGGCAGGGGGGCTGGAAGAAGCGGTTTTGTTAAGAACCTCTTTTTTTGCCCTCCCTTTAAGCAAATAATGACATGACCTTCCAAAGACCGGCTCCTGCCTACTGCGGTCAGCAGGTCCTCAAGCGTGTTCTCGCATGGCCACGCAAGTGCGACTGGGGGATCCGCGCCTCCAGCGCACGCCAAAACATCTGGCGGGGCTGGAACTCACAGCTGGAGAGTTTCCACTTCTGGAACTGCCCGTTACATAAAACCATTTCACACACATGCTGGAAGGAGGAAGGGGGAGCGGAGGGGAAGAAATAGATCTTTTTTCCTTAAAAAAAAAAAAAAACACAACTTAAGAAGTTTCCCCCTGAGCAGAGCTGGCGAGGGCAGGGGCGGGAGGCCCCAGCCACGGCAGAGCTAACCTGGGAACAGGGAGCCCCGGCTCGGCTCCTCGCACTTGGGCTGCCCCGCCAAGACCCAGGTCACGCATCCTACTCCGCAGGGGGAACAGCAAAACTACGCGCAAAATGAGGGCCGCTGGGGGACGGAGGCTGTCCCACAAGCCCTGGCCCCGTGGCAGCATCCGTCCCAGAGCTTCAGCAGCAAGAGCACGGGGTCAGACAGCCCAGGAGAGCACCGGAGAGCCGGCGAGGGGCAGCCCAGCCCCACGGCTGCTGATCAGCGAGAGCTGCAGGCGCCCAGCATCCTCCCCAGGGCTGCGAGCATCCTCCCCGAGCAGAGCTCAGCCCCACAGCAGCCCACTCGCCCCACAGCCGCGCTCACCTTTGCAGGGGTGGCAGGTCACCAGCCCCAGGAAGCCCAGCAGGCTGATCTTGTTGCCTGGGTAGGTGTAATTAGACCAGGCCACGTCCACGTTGCCGTTGGCACAGCATTCCTCCCACGTCACGCCCGTCTTCAGGATCATGGTGCACTTGGCCTCCTTTCCCTGCTGCAGCCAGCAGATCCCACCTGCGGAGAGGGCAGAGGGTGAGGGGTCCCTGCTGTGCCGGGCCACCGCGCAAAGGGCAGTGAGACCCCGGCCACAGCCGGGCAACCCACGGAGCAGAGGTGTGGGGACCACACCGGTGCCTGGGAAGGGCCGGCGTGGGACGAGTCGGGGAACCTAACGACACTCTGTGCTGGTTCCCATCTCTCCTGCGGCACAAGGGCTGTCCCAGAGCAGGTGTCCCCACGGGCCCCCGGGACAGCGAGGCAGCTCCATGCCCGCACCGCCGCCTCAACACCCTGCTGGCAGCCCGGCTCCGCCGGCCAACGGGCTGCAAACCCAGCACTGGGACCGCAGCGACGCACCAGTTATCTCAGCACTTGCAAGCGATGGGAGATGCCCAGCCGGTGGGCCAAGATCTGGGTTTGCACCTTACCCCCTTGCCCTGCCCTCCCTCCCTGCCTGCACTGCTGCCTAACTCCTGCCTGACCCCGCAGAGGGGAGGCTCCAGCCCAGGGAGGACGGGCAGAGCAGGGCCGGCAGGCGCCCGCGCTGCAAGGGCTGGATCCCCCGGTGTGCACCAGTGGCCCCACGGAGGGATGGGGACCGTCCTCGCAGCACAGGGGCCCCGACACCCACAGCCTCCGCAAGGAGCATCTGAGCCACCGGCTGGAGAACAGGGCACTTGACACAGCCCTTGGGACGGGGCCAGCCCAGCGGCATCGGCTCCCTCTGAGTCAAAAGCCTGTTTGTTCCTTAACCCCACAAGCAAATCAGTTATATTTTTTTTTTGTGAGTGATTCCTTTGCAATTTCCGCCTCTGCAGACCAGCCTCTTCTGACGCTTATTTGGGTTTATGCTCTCATTAGCTGTGTTTGAGGTTTGTTAAACGGCTAAAGATGTGAGGGAGTGATGGGGGACGGGGCAGATCCTGCCGGTGCCAGGCTGCAGCCGC
>NW_010513156.1:2200-2933 GCF_000687285.1 Phaethon lepturus
GGGCAGCTGTGGAGAGAGCAAAGCCTCGGGCTGCGGGAACCAAGCTTGGACACCTCTGGAAGCATCAGCTGGGCCAACACACCTCTGCCACCGGTGGCTTTATCCTCTGTGGATTTGTCCAATTGCTTTTTCAAGCCAATTCTTCCTTCACAACACACCGTGGCCCCAATTCCCTCATGGTACCAAGCTCCCTGGGAGCTGCGTCCACAACTGCTGCGCAAAGCCTCGGGCTGCGGGAACCAAGCTTGGACACCTCTGGAAGCATCAGCTGGGCCAACACACCTCTGCCACCGGTGGCTTTATCCTCTGTGGATTTGTCCAATTGCTTTTTCAAGCCAATTCTTCCTTCACAACACACCGTGGCCCCAATTCCCTCATGGTACCAAGCTCCCTGGGAGCTGCGTCCACAACTGCTGCCCATGGGCACAGCCACACGCAGAGTGATCCCACCCGCAACGGGACGGATCCACGCATCCCCTGCCCACGCGTCCGGTCTCTGGTGCGCACCCCTGGCTGGCAGCAGTGGGGCACCCGCTGCCTCCGGAGCCACACTGGGGTGTGGGGATGCCAACAAGGGATGGAGCCCACCTGCCGGGCAGGGGGATGGAGCCCACCCGCTCTGCAAGTGGAACAAGGCTGCCCTGGGCCGGAGGGGCCAGCGCGGGGCTCTTGGGGTTTCCACGGCGCTTTAGCCGTGAGGGTGCAGCGCTCCCGCGCTCGACGCGGCTGGAGG
>NW_010513157.1:0-1023 GCF_000687285.1 Phaethon lepturus
ACGCGACAAAGCCAGAGTGCAAAAAAAACCCCAAACGCAGCCCCGAGCCCTGAAGCCGCGAGCTCTGCCAGGCAGACCCCGCTCCCAACCACCAAGGCAGGGTGTTTTCTGCCTCCCCGCCCGGCGCCCGACCTCTGCTTTGCTCCTGAAGAGCAGGTTAACCTGCTGCAGAATTAAGCCGGCCAACTTTGGTCTCCCTTTTTTTTTTTTTTTTTAATCAATTACTATATCCATAAAGGCATTAAAAAAAAAAAAAGAAAGGTTAAAAAAAATTAATTTTATCTGCCTCCGAGACCCGTGGGGCTGCTCGTTTTCCCAGCGACTCCTTTCCCCCGCCATTCAGGCCGGAGTTTGCTCTTTTGGGCCATCGACCCCAACTACACGAAAAACCCCAGCAAGTAAATGGGCTCATACCTCATTTTAGTTTTCTTTCGGCCTGCGGACAGCAAGGTTTTTCTTCTTGGCTTGACGCCCCGAACGCCTGCAGAGAGAGGCCCAGCAAAGGTTTCTGCTCAGGGACCCACAGCAAGGGATGAGGGAGGGGACCAGCGCGCAGGTGATGCTCACGCCCAGCTCACAGCCAAGGCTTCCAGCAGCTGCAAGATATAAGTAATTTATTGCCCCAGGGGCTAATCCTGGTACTCAGGTGCAGAAGTAGCTGCCCAAAACAGTAGTCGGCTCCCAAAATGCCACAGAACATTTCCCACGCTGAAAAAACGGGAAAGATGCTGGACGATTATACGGCTTTTGGTCCCGGTTCGAGAGCGCAGGGCTTGGTGCTGCCTAAACCAAGCCTAAGCCAGGGTATGGGAGAGCAACAGCCGAGGGGAGAAGGCTTTGGGGACCTGCAGCTTGGTCCGGCACTGCCACGGCGTCAACAAGGCAGGGCCCATATTCCTTACTGAAGCTCAACACACCCATATCAGTGTTTTAGGGGCAGGAAGGGATGGGGCTTCTGGAGGAGACGGTGCCCCAGTACATCCCTCTGGCTTCGGGGCGGCCGCTCGCCACGCCGGTGGAGCC
>NW_010513158.1:0-17952 GCF_000687285.1 Phaethon lepturus
GCTGCTCGCGGGCAGAAGCGATGTCGGGAGGGATTGAGCTTGTGTCCGTGGGAGAGTCCGGGACAGGGTTTATTTGCAAGAGGGCAAGTATGCGGGAAAGAGGAGCGAGTGCTTGGGTCTGGGGGTGCTGGGGGTTAATGGTGCCCTGGGGGGCTAACGGTGCGCTGTGAGAATACGTGGGTGCGTTTGCAAGGTCGGTGAGGGAGCTCTCGCTGGCTGATGGAAGAGTTTGCAGCAGGATGTTTGCGTCGGCGAACCTACGCGTGCACACGGGGCTGCAAGGCTGTGCCGCACCACACGGACTGCGACTCCAGCCCCTTTCCACCTCTGAACGCTCCCCAAGCCCCCCAGCCCCATCGTGTGTGGGGGCTGTGGGCCCCTACCTTATCACGAAGCTGTGTGCGTCGATCTCGGGGCCACAGCCGCTGCTGAGCAGGACCCCCGAGTTGCCCACGATGGCGCAGGTGGGGAACTGCTTGCCCTTGAGGGGCGAGGTGCGGGGCAGCAGCTCGTACAGGTTCTGCGAGACGTTCATGGTGCTGTCCCTGTCAAAGACGTAGTGGATGACGTCCCCTGGCTTCAGTGTCCCCTTCAGCACCGAAATGTCCTTCTCAGCATCCAGGAATTTCAGGATCTGTTTCCTGAGGACAGGGAAGGAAACAGCCCCATCAGGTGAGGTACAGAGATAATTTGGGTCATACATAAGATGAACTCTTGCCTCCTGCCTGCCCTTGCTCTGTGGGCAGTCCCAGCCAACTGATGCTCTCCAGGAAGATTTCAAAAGGTATCTCCATCCGTTAAGACGCCCGCTCCTTCTCCACCCATCCCTCCCTGGAGCAGGCCAGCATGGCCAGCCCACCAGTAGTGGGGGGATCCCTGCATATACCCTGGGTAGAGGGTCCCCTTCCCCGCTCCACGTCCCACCGCCAGCGCACACTACTTCCACTTGGCCTTATGGAAAGCCCCTTATGGAAAATGGGGGCTTAAGTGCTCCTTGTTTTGTCGTTGCAAGGCCAGCTGGTTCAGCCAGGAATTCATTTCCAAGCGATCGCTTACAGATATGAAGCCTAGCTCAGCAGGAGATAAGCCTTTTATTTCTTCCTCGACTTCCTTAGATGATATACAGAGGCAATTTGCCAGCTTGCACTGGAGAGGACCAAATCTGTCTCTTGTCCTATAGGTAATTACCAGTACCTGATCTTCAAAGAGAGTGTCTGGTTGTGTCTCCATTTGGATGAGGCTGGTTTAATGTTGTGCTTAATGCTTTCATTACTTCTGTCAACAACAGCTGGAGACGAAGAGTCATTTATTACTACTTCAGCTCTAGAGAAAAGAAAGATTGGGGAGAGGGAGAGAGACAGGATCCGTTAGCATCCCAATGGCACTTCTAATCACTGTCTACAGCTCTGGATGCTGGAATTCAAACTTCATCAGAAAGGCAAAATTGTAGTTATTAGCTAAACAAGAACTGAAAGCCTGTTTGTATTCTGCTACACTCAAGCAGACAGACAGAAATCCTTAAATACCCGCTCGCTTACCCGAACACAGACTTACAGCCAGGCACAACTCTACAGAAAACACAATCTTACACATCTAGCTGTTGAAATTGCATGCACACAAAAATGCAAGCAGGCTCTGCAAAGACAGGCTGGCAGATGTACACGCACAGACAAGACACCCCAGACCTCCCAAAATTCACCGAGACAGCTCCTACGCCGGCAGCCGCGGTTGCTGCCTCGTGGTTGCACATGAGCACCCCAAAGCGGAGCCAGCTCAGCTCCTGCAGCGGGTTAAAACCCTCATCAGAGAAGTGCAACCTTCACTTCACCCAAAGGAGAAATTAATTTAGCCGAGCTGCTGGGTGCCGCTTGTGAGACTGGGCTGTGAGCATCCCGTATCGAACAGGGGCTGGCTGGCTCGCCGGTAACTCTTCCGCCCGTTAGAAGAGAGCATGAGGATTTCAGGATCCCAGCTTTTAATCCCTGCTCTAAGAAGCAAATCAGCCCCAGCACTTCAGTGTCATTTACATCAAATGGCATGAATTAAGGGAGCCTCTGAATATTTGATTCCAGCCAGCCGTCCTCCAAAGAGAATATGTGAGCATCTCATCAAGAAGCTGTGCATGTGTCTGCAGCCCCGAAAAAACCTTCACACTTCAGAGCACTGAAAAATACACAGTCAAAGCACTCGCTGTCAGCTAGAGGGAATCTCCCTCTCTCATGCAAAGGGCTTTTCCAGCTGGGAAATGGTTTGTAAATAAATACTTTTATAAAAAACATGTAAACCCCAAGGAGGGTGAAGAAAGAGAGATGGGGCAGAGCTGGTGGTCCAGGCTCATGGACAGTATCCAGCTCCTGGGAGCACATCTCCAGCCCAGGGAAGGAGCTCCTGAGGATACACTGTGGCTCACACTGTGTAATGTTTCAGAAAGGCAAGGAAATGTGTTTATAAATGCTGACCGCCAGTGTCCTTGTGTGTGTTTGTACGGTACCTCTCCAGAGGCTTGCCAGTCGAGGCTGTTGGATTTGCTTGCGTCGCATTTTGCCACGTCACTTCGTGTCTTGCAAAGCTTACTTGTAAGGTGTCAAAAATCATAAAGGAAACAGGGTAGAGAAATCTTGGGAATAACTACGATTTTTGGGGGTTTGTCCATTTTCTGTGTTTTGATCAGTTGTGGTGACATCATCACAGAATGACATCACTCTTCCTTTCTTGCGTGGTGTCACTAAGCTTCGCAACCATCCCACTTGGTAATGCCGGGCTGATGTGAAATCATTGTAAAAATAACAGAGAGAGGCACTGAATGAAGCTGTGATGCCATGAAATGACTCTGCAATGGAGCGACGTTACTGAAGTGCATTACGATAAAAACCGACTGAAGTTCCCATGTCAAAGACAGCACGCTCTCTTCTAATAGCATGTAGTAAAACTACGAAAATGGCAACTCTATCACTGACTTATTTTCACAATAAGTAACTCTCTCCCTCTCATTCCCTCAATCACCGCAACTTGCAGATCCTTGGTTATTCACAAATGATTATTGCACTGAGCTGGGGGAGGGAGGGGGAGAAACGATTAAGAAAATGCAAAGCAGAAGTGAAAAGAAACAGATACATTTGCTAAATAAGAACAGCACTAGCCAGCGAAGAGAAGAAGCAGATTAATAGCTGCCTTACAGCAAAAACAAATGAACACAAAATCTAATTTACAAACCTATTAGATTTGCTATGTAAGCTGTTCACAGCTGATCTGATTGTACCTCTGCCTCCAGAACTCCTGCAAGACAAAGGAAATGCATTATTTATAAACCCAGCTCCTCTTTGCCACGCATTGTTCAACAGTCAAGAGATCCTGCTCTGATGGGCTCCGCACGGAGACACGGCTGCGCCGTTCACGTCCCACCCCATCCAGAAGGGAGACGTCCAGATGCCTGTGAAGGGCTTTTCACACCCATCGTCATCGCTGCCCTGCTATGACCGTCCCATCATTCCGGCAAAAAAGCTTCTAACCAACCCAATTAATAATACCTGCGCATCGAACCAGCCATCAAAGACATCTGGTCTCCGTCATCAAAGCAGCATGCAGCCTAGAGGCTGCATTAAATACATCTCTACCTTTTTTTCTTTTTTTACCAGTCAGGTGTTACCAGTGCATAGAGGTCTCCTCCATCACCAGGTTCCCAAGGCACCTCCCCTGTCCTTCTCAGAAGGGGACTGAGCTGAATGATCTGGACAGGATTCCCACCGCTGTTTTCAACTTGGTCTTTTAGTTCAAACCACACAACGTCTCCATTTTAGCCAGACTGAGCCACCAGCCTCCTGGGTGACTTGTGGAGATCTCGTCCTCACAGTGCACCTTCTCCCAGCTCCCGGTGACCCAGGCCAGGCCCACGGCCCCGTTCCAGCCCCCTCTGATTCCATGAGTGCCCTGAAGCTCCTTGTCCTCACCTTTCGAGTAACCTGGCTGAAGCCGTGAGGCCAACTCAGTGCAGTCACTTGCACGCTGGAGTTGACACCTCAAAGCGACAGCCTTGTCACTCCCATAGCCTGACACAAGGACGGGTGCCAGACCTGCCTGAGCAAGACCCGTGGGAACGGAGAGCCCAAGTTTCCAGCACCAGGCGCTAGGCTGATCCTATAATGAAGAATAGGTGGGACCAAGCCCCTTCAGAAACCAACGCCACTCGTAAGACCCGTCAATCCTCACTTAAAAATAAATACATACAAGTATTGGTCTGCATCTAGCTGGCTGCACAGCCCCTTCTTGCCATAGCTTGCTATTTTCAAAGGGGTCACAAAGAACCAGTCGCCCACTTTGTGATGCTCAGTGGGAGCTGGGCTTCAAGCCGCACACATTTTAACTGCCACGTGCTCATTGGTCTGTGTTATTGTTTCCATTGAACGGACATCAAAATGAACATGCTCATAAAGAGAACCAAATTCTTTATTGTTACCTGGATATATATACCTTAATGAAAATGTATCTCAGGAGCACGTACTTCTACCAGTCCTAATAATATCCCAAATGAATTAGATATAAATGAAAAAGAAATAAGAGTGCACCAACGTTTGGTGCCATCAAAAAAGATTTTCAGACTTGCGGGATGCGATGTAAATCCCTTCGTTAGGCTGAGCACAGCCCTCAGCACCACATAACAGCAAAGCCTTGGAAATGCCGTGACACTTGTCCCTTTCCTCCCTCCTGCCGGAGAGCATCTACAGCCAAGTCAGAGCGATTCCTGCTCCAACACTCTCCTCTTTCCTTTGACAAACCTGAGAGCCAGCGAGCTGTTTCATTTTTTGGTGCATCAAGGGAACAGCAGGACTAGCTTATTCCTAGAGCCTACTGGCATTTAACAAGCCTCCGCTTTAATGGGGTTCACTGCAGGGTGTGGGAGCAAACTGGATTAGTGTGCAAACCACGCATCCTTTCAGAGACATCTCCGAAGGAGCCTTCCAAATGGGATTCACACTCCTTCACACTTGCTGTAAGACGGATAGGGATTGGATTAAGGGCTTAGAAAAAGAAATGCTGCTCCCTGCACAAGTGCTGGTTCACAATCTCTGTGAAAGGAGAAAAAAAAATCACAGAAATTAGGAAGTAGAGAAGACTTGTTAGCTCCCACCTCATCCATGTTTTGCAGCTACAGCAGGACTGATCTGAAGCATCACAACATATTATTCAAATGCATTTATCCAATCTCGCTCTACATGCCCCCAGCGACAGGTCTGTGCATGTCTCCTTCTGAAATGAAGGCAGGCATCGGGGCTGGGGATGCTGGACATGAGGACGACAAGTTGAGAGCACATCTCCCAGGTCACTGTGAGCAGAGGTGGTGGGGAAAGTCGGCTGCCCAGACTCCCTGCTGAGCAGCCCCTTAGTGACAATTTTGGGTGTTACTCTTGCCCACACGCACGCTGTGAAAAGCAAAAGTTTTCAAACTATTGCAGTGGAAAGAGAGCACAGAGTGTTCTGCTGTCATATATGAACACAGAGGGGGCATCTCGTCGGTGGAGAGAGCAGAGCTCTGCTAGCCATCTTCCCGTGACTTGCTCTGTGGCACTGGGCTTTGCTGGCCACAGCCACCGCTACAGGGCAGCATCTGGCCCAGCAGTAGCCAGGATGCTCTTGGTGGACACCCGAGATGCTGGTAAAGACACTGCTCCCCACACCAGGCTTGGTTTCTCTCTCTGAGCCATGCAGATTGCCTGAAGCTGGGACATGTCACTTGGCTGAAGGTCTCAGCTGAATCCTAAAATGCTCCTGTGAATTCAAAACCATCAACCTTCTGGCCCTTTGTGTCCTACACTGCAACTTCTGGACACCTGCCCTACAATCTCCCTTTGCACAGACACAGACAACGTGCGCGGTTGTATAATACTATGGGCTGTATTGCCCTGTCCAGCCACCCTGCCCAGCTCAGCCCACCACCCCCAGTACCAGCCAGGCAAACCAGCTGCTCAAAACACCCAGAGTTTAGTCAACTGTGGTATTTTCCAAGGTCTGCCATACTTTATTACCAACACAGGCAAGCCAATATCACTGTAGTGCTTCACTTTGCCCCCTGGGAAGAGGAAAACATTAAGAAATGGAAGGCACTAATTAAGAGGCACATGTTAAAAAAAACAACAACAACAACAACAAAAGTCAGCCCATTTTATTATACCTTGCTGACCTGGAGTTTCAAATCTCTTGGCTTCAAAAGGCAAAGACCAACCTCGATTAAAATTGCACAGATAGGCATTGATTTTTAAAAGCTTTCTAGTGCTACACTGTGTTTAGATTGAATTGCCTTATTAATCTAGTTGTTATCAGTTTGATTGTATAGCCAGCTCCACAAAGTACCAACCTGCTTCCTAATCCTATTATTTACAAAATGCTCTTCTTTTGACTTCCGCTGGGATGTTTTCCCATGATAAGTCACATCTATATGTGCTAATGCCATATTATGGCTTATGACATCCTTTCTCATTTTTGCTTTGAGATTTTCAAGCTGAATTTTGACTATCTAAGACATTATATAGGTCAAAACATTCTGTGCTCAGATGTAAAGTGACACTGATTCTTATATCAGAGGATAACAAAGAAAAATTGTCTTATGGTTCAGGTCCAAATTTTCTTGGACAAATAATTTCTGACAAATCAGGTATGCGAAGACTTTTCTATTCACAGGCTATGAATGGGCTTTGTAGGGTTTTTGCTTCCTTTTTCATCGTTTCCCACTTCTTAAATGATACTCTTAATTGTTGCTAGGTACGGTTTGGTCTTGCTTCGAGCAATTTTGATACATGAAATCAAAGCTGCTTTGACTGAACAAGTAGGTCACACAGCCTCTTTGGGCGAGTGGATCTCTAAGAGTAGGCTTTATGCATCCATATTCTCAGGCTTACAAATTAAAAAATGTGTTTTCCATGGATATTTTACGACGCCCACCTCCAATTCCTGCTTCCCCCCAGCCTCTGCGGCAGAGGATACACAGGTGGGTGTACGAGAAGCATGAACTAGCCAGAAATTTCAGCCGTACCCAATCACTCATTTAGCCACATTGGTGGAGCCCATGTCCGGTAGAACAAAACCTCTGCTTCCTCCTGACCTGGGGCAACCCAAGCCTTCCTCTCCTCCCTCCTCCACAGAAAAAAGAGATAACAACATCGCTGTAACCCCTTGGAGGATTGTTAAACAGAATTCATTCATCTGAATTCCTGAGAAAGGGAGTTCAGAGCACCACAATTTTTATCTGAGTTCAAATGATTAACACCTACTAATTCAGTTTTCACAACCTGCTTTTGTGTTAGGCGCATTTTATGATGTGGGGGTGAAGTGGCTGGGCCCTTACCACCAAAAATGACAGTTTCACAAGCCAGGACAGGAGCAGGCACTATGGGCTTACGGCAGACCTGTCCCCTTGAAAATGCTGCTCCTTACTTGCTGAGAGCGAGTACAGCTCTCGCTGGGCGATTGGGTAGGACACGTCACCCAGGGGACCACGGGAACGGATCTGAAAAGGTGCTTTTCAGGCTGGTGAGACATGTAGCCATTGGTCTCCTGAAATGGCTGCAGGCTGTACCCATAAGGCAGTCTATATCTTTAAAAAAAAAAATAAAAAATTGCCATCTATATTTACTTTGCTTTTTAAGGGTGGCTCTGATGTTGTCCGCAAGACCAGAATTGCTATTTTCTACCTGAAAAGCACACAAGTGTCATGCCAGGCCTAGTCAGGGACCACCCTCCCAAAATCACTGTCCTCCCAACCCACGGGCTGTCCCCGAGGCAGCTGGGTGGGGAGGGGACGCGGAGCAGGATGCTCGCAGACCCTCTGCAGGATGCTGCTTCGTGGCCCGACGGACCCCGGCACTGTAGCTAACAGGTTTGGGGGAAGGAACACACTGCCCAGCCACCGAAAACGAGCTACAAACATAGATCGTCCCCCCGCTCCCAAACTCGGTACAGATTTTGCTCCTGCTGGCACTCGCAGTGATACATAACCCCGTGTGCATTCACAGGCGTGAGCCAGACCTCGCAACGCCAGGGACGAGCCGGCGCCTGCACGCCGCCTCGCTTGGCACGGGCTCGGATGCGCCGGCTGCCCTGGGAGCTCAGTGAGTTCCTTTGGCTGGCCAAGAGCAGCGCGGTCATCAAACTAAGCCGTGTGCTCCCCGAGTCCTCAAGGAAAAGGCAGGATTTGCTCAAGCCAGCGTGGCGAATTGTGGATCAGGATACGGGCTTCAACCCTCCCTCCTCTTCCCTGAGGTTCACGGTTTGTGTTGAGACCAGCAGAGCAGCGAACGCGACTGCAGGGCTTTGGGGGAAAACCGCCACATTTCCAAGTTGTCTACAAAAGGGAAATAATTGGCTTCCAAGTACCAACCTGTCCAGCCTGTCCCAGAGGGTGGAGAAGCAATCGCGTCGCAGGAACCCAAACTGAGCAGGAACTGACCCCAGAGGCTGGTCCCAGGATTACCCAGGGACTGTATCCTGGCTCCCTAACTGCACATCAGGGTCTTGCTGTAAAGATGGGAGAAGGCCACGTTCATCGGCAAGTCCCCTTGTGGGCTTCTCACTAGACACTCAAGTGGTTTCTGTGGGGTTTAGGTCAAAGCCCACCGATACCCATAAAACACTCTGCTATCACAGAAAAGACAAAAAACGGAGAGGAAAGGCTTCACTGCTGGTTAGCCTCACACGTACTCAGCCAGCTCACAAACTGGAAACGAAAGCCAAAGTCAGGTGAGAAGTGCTGGGATCAGAGATGCATTTTTGACCCTGGAGATCAGGTTCTTGAACACAGCATCGTGCACCCTTCCTAACGCCGGTCTTCCTCCATCCAGAAACGCAGCTCTTGCAGGCTCCTTTCTCGTCTCGCCTTCCTGCATCGCATTTCATGACGCACCAGGAGGATCCAGGACACTGGATGTGTGTGACATTTCACCCGTCGCTTTTGAGGCTTTCATCCAGGGGTGTGGTGGAGATTGCAATTAAGAGAAGTGGTCACCGTTGGGTAGCCCTGTGTACCCGCACTCTCCTGGCAAGCAAGGTTCCCTCTGTAGGGACTAATTTGCAAGAGGTTTCTAAAGCGTTTGTCTGCTAGGATGAAAGATCCTGCAATGCATCTTGATGAGACGTTTGAAATCTCACTTCGATGTGTTTAAAATCTCACTTGTTCATATTGTCACAGCTTGGCAGCCTGAGTGTCAAAAACTTCCTAAATATCAGGTGCTATTTTTACTGCTCCAAGTTTCATTCTTCTGTCGAGTCAGACGACCACATTTGGGAGAGTGTGCCCATATCATGGCTTTCAGGAAAAGCACCTTGCCCCGCTGGGGTCCCAAGGCAGCTCCAGCGTACGAGGGCAGCGCTCGCGCAGTCGGGCTGGCAGCGCAGCCTCTCCCAGCAAGCCGAGGAGACCCGGTGTGAAAGCGCCAGCCGACGCCATCGCTCTTGCTCACGGCGCTTGCCTTTACCCGCCACGGGGAAAGGCAGATCTGCCGGTACGATGCAAACCAGCCTTGCTTGGTCGCTCCCTGCCATGCCCCAGTCCCACCTCCCTCACGTCACCCATCCTGCGGGCTCAGGGACTGCAGCAAGATGGGAAGGTTGGAGGCACTCCGCAGCCCTACCCGTCGGGTGGTAACCGTGGCTCCACATCAGCTCTCACGTAACGGAGAGCAGCGTTTGGCCCTGAGGTTTCTGCCTGGCTGCACATCACTGTCTGTAACCACCGCACGCGTACGCCGAGGATGCAGGAGTCAAGACGCATGGGTTTGCAAAACAGAGACACCTATTGCTTAATAGGGAATAAGTCAATTAGGCTGAAACGCTTATGTGACAAACCCAGTGAAGAATCCGCAGGAACGGCACCGCTCCGACGACTGAAGGACACGAGGCAACGGGAGGGATGCCCGCGGCAGCCTGCCACCAGGACGCTGCCCTGGTGGGGATCACTCTGCCCTGGGGTAACCAGAGCACCACAACCAAATCCCTGTCCCTGCCTTGAGCCACCTGCCCCGAAGCTGCTGTAAGGAGCAGGAGGATGCTCAGAGCAGCTGGTTACTGCTGCCCGGCAGGAAGCCATGGCCCAGGACTTTCGGGCTCTGCCCCGAGCCAGCACGCTCCTTCCTCTGAGCCAGAAACGTCCCTCTCACACCTGTAGAGCATCAGGTCTCACATCCACATGCATTCACCATAACGCCAGCACCGCCTGACTCGATCACCCCGTGATGCTCTTGTGTTATCACTGCTCTGAAGACAAAAATACTCACGCGCTTGTAGGGCTCAAATGTCACACGCTTCTCCTCTCCCATCCTGAGTACTGGCAGGACCTTCTTCATTCCTTCATCTCAGGTCTTCCATTAGAAGTTTATTCCTGGCATTGGTTCAGTTTCTTTGGCTGTTTTAATGAAACAGCCAGCAAAGAAAAAGACATTGAATCAGGCAAAAAGTATCTAGTGAGGGGCTTGGGACTGGGAGGTATGCGTGTTTGTGTATTTAGCTTTCCCCACCAGGAAAGGAGAAGGAAAAAACCCCAAGAGCCCTGCAAAGACCTAGAAAGGAGCTGAGACAAAAGCCTCACTGCTTAAAGAACATGTCTATGCTATACATTTTTCCTGAGATAGTTTTTTCAGCCAACAGAGCAGAGCTATCAGGGAGTGCAAACAGCAAAACATCAGTCTTGCAGGAGATCCTGTCAACCTGAGCATCCGCGTCCCAAAAGGCAGAAATCCCAGTGGCTCCTGCAGCATCTCGGATGCCACATATCTTGGGAAATGGGAATGGTGCAATATGAAAAGATATCGTGTCTGAGGGGCTGTGGGTCCTCGGGCTCATCTCCCACACCCATCTCTTGCCTACTTTTCCCCCTGCTCTGTGCAGCCCCTTGGAATACTTAGGGTCTCATGTAGTTTCCTCTTCCACTGTTGATGTGGATGCTGAGGACTTCTGGGCATCCTCCTGAGGTGGTTCTTCTGTACGAGCATCCTCAAAAAAACATCTGGTGCCTACACAAAGAACGCTGGTAAAGCCTGAATGAGAGCTGCACCCTGCAACCAGCAGCTGCCCAAGCTATTTGCCCACCATCACAGGCACTCCCCAGCAACGGAGCCGTCCCAGGACCTTCACAGGGAATTAGTCCTCAGGTGACAATGTCCAGATGCCAAATACTGAAAAAACAGTAGTGGTTTCAGAACTTGGCTTCCTCTCTCCTCCCCTGGCTCATAAAGCTACATCGTGGAAATCCAGGCAGCAGCAAGAATAAGTTTAATTACCAACTGAGCAGCTGCTGGTTGACAGTCGAGTGTGCTTCTGAGTGTCTGGAAAGGCGCTGGAGATGTCTTATGACAACGCTTAACCTTTGCAGGGGAAACACGGCCCCTGCTGTAGCTGCTGGCCGAGAGCTGAATTATATTCCCGAGGATGCCGGTAAAGCCAGGGCTGGGAGGTGACGGGTCGCGGTGGAAGAACCGTCCTTCGACGCGGAGCTGCCAGACACACGGGCGATACCTGGAGCCCACTGCGATGCTGTTCGACTGAGGGAAGCCTTGAGAGAACACTTCAGAACTGCGTCGTGACTGTGACAATATGTGCTTTTAAAAGCAGTCCTGCCTGTGGAGAGCGCTGGATGGGGAGGGGTGGCGTGCTCAGCATGCAGATGGCCAGCCTGGGGTTTTTTGTGTTTGTTTGTGATACTCCCAGTGGATTTCTCTATGCAGTAACAAGGACTTTATTTGCAGTAGCAGTAAGAAAGAGTCCAGCACTTAAATTTGGAAAGAGCTGACCGGGTGCACGAGCAGCCAGCTCAATGAATCAAATGTCGTGCAAACCAGGAACCTCAGAAGGGTCAACAGCAGGGCCAGCCGAGTTAGCGGGGTCAGGGCGATGAAGCTGCTGACCACCTGGCAAAGGGGAGCGTCCCTACAGCTACGGCATTTCTGCCTTATTGTGTCACCCTCAAGAGTGATGACCATCCCTGGGCTGGTGCAGGGACTCTTCCTAACGGGGTTACCTGACGGCAGGACACAGCATTTGCGCTGTGGCATCACTCGTTGCTTCAGGAGGGCTGCTTTGGTCCCGCTACCCACGCAGCGGGCACCTCTACCATGTGCTGCCCGCCCGGCGCATCTTCCCTCCTGCTCCTGGCCTGCCCTCCCGCCCCGCACGCCGGGGGGTTTTGGCAGCACCGTGCCCGTCTCCCTGGATCAGCCCTTTCGCTTCCCGATCGGAGCCAGCGCTGCTGCTGAGGACGCATCGCCCAAGGCCACCACCACTACCAAGGCTCCTGCTCAGCCAAGACAGGAGTCGTTTAGATTTACTGTGGGAACAAAAGAAAAAAGGAGATGTAAAGATGCTTTTTTCTTTTTTTCTTTTTGTTTTCTTTTTTCTATTGCGTTGCAAGGGCAGAGCTGCTGACACCAGCCTGTTCTGCCGTGGTGTTTGCTGAAGGACACCTGAAACTCTGCTCCCACAGTGAATTTACTGCGCCAGACAACTCCCTTGTTTCCAGAGGCAACTGGTGACAGAAACCAGAGAAATGGTAAAATAATTATTGTCTAATATTGTAGTTTGGGCTTATTTCTTGCTGCTGAGGATGACCCAGGCCCAGGGAAAACAAATGATGGAGGCAGTAAGAGGAAGTCTGCCTTTGGAACAACAGGTTTTTATAGCAACTGTGCCCGTAGATGTATTTAAGTAGTGCTGGTCTCAGGGATGAAAAAATAAAATACCTGTAGCCTGAAAGCCCAAGGGAAGATAAAGGAGCTCCTGTTAAATGCTTTCCTGGAAGACCAAAAGCACATCTGGCACACAGGTAGGCACCAACGAACAGATGTTTGAGCAGAATAACCACGATTGCTGCAGAGAATACAGGAGAAAACCGAACCCTCTGCCCATGTCTGGGAGAGGCCGGGAGGGCTCACGGCGGCCAGGGTTCTGCCGTGTCACTGCTGGCCGCGGTCCCAGGGCTTCGCTCTCCGCTCCCGAGTACGGCAGTAGCACGGGGGAGCGGGCACCGTACTGCTGGCGGCTGCGTCACTTAACCTCACCGTTAGCTGCTCAACAAGCCTTCGCTAAATGAACCAACATTTGCAACTCCTCGTTCTCTGCAGGGAGAAAAAGGTTTTCTTTGCCTTCCAGACTGGAATAGTGCATTTGCGGGGTTAGAGGTGGGAAACAAAAAGCTCGCCTGGGAAAAGGGGAAACTTGGAGCACTTGTGGGAGCTGCTTTGCTCTCTTCATTACTCTGGTCGCTGGGGGTGGGACTGGCCATGGCTTTGGCAACTCTGCACCCAAGAACCGCTGGCTGATGAAGTGCATCCTCCTGCCACAGCCACTGCCGTCCTCACAGGCAAGCTTAGAAATTCCCTCCTTGGGGGTCTTGCGAGCTGTTGACAATAAGGACTGGACGAAAAAGTAACTTTACACCAACTGTACTGGAAAGCCCTTAGAGGCACCTGTTACATTCATGGCGCTGGGTTTTCTTTTTGTTCCGCTGGATTGCTCGGGGGTCTGCTAGTGCTTTCGACCCTGCTGCTCCCAGCCCTCCTGCCGGACACCGCTTCCCTGCTCCTGACATCCCCTTGGAGCTCACGGAAACACGCTATGGAGATTCACCTCCTTCAGCTTGCTCTAGGCAGGAGCACAGGGGTTTTAGATACGTCTTTGTGGCAGCCACCCCTGCCCCTGCAGGGCAGCAGGAGATGAAGGAATGCTTTACTGGGAAGAAGGGGAGCTCTGCTGCCAACCTGAAATTGGCTGCTTGAACTCAAGTTATCCTCAGAAGAGTTGCACTCAAAGCCTACACCCAATATTTTCTTACTCAAATTAGAGCTCCAAGATTGCTTTTATTTTCCAGCCCAGTGCGTCATGGGGCTTTTGCTAGAGCCCTGCCATACCCAACAAGTACAAAGGTGTCTCCGTTGGCTCCATTTCCATGAACAGTTACAGGGTGCCTGTGGGCTTCTGTCCTGCAGAGAGGTATTACTCCTCCAGACTAACATGGGTAATTGCTGGCTCACGTGCACGCGCTGTGTGAGGGCACAAAATGTATTTTGGTAGAATATAACACTTTTTTCAACAAAACTTCCTGGTGGAGAGCAAGTCTTAGACTGACTCTGGGTCAGGTGCAGTAAATCACAGTCTAAAAGACCTAAGCAGGACATTTATACTCCATGGACCAACCTTGACAAGAAGCGTTATGACTACAGCACACTGCAGACCACTCAGAGCAAGCACATCAGCCACCATAAAGGACACAAAATCTCTTTGTGGCATTCCTAAGCCTTTGGAAGGCAGGCATTAGAAAAGGGCACGTGAGGCAAAAGTGGCAATTTACTGACAAGCTTCTAGGCAAGCCAGCAATATTAGATACTCCAATTCATCACTTAAAAAGAGCAGAATATAATTCCTCTTGTAATCAGGATAGAAAGGCATGCGGTCTGGACTAGCAGAGAAAAGGTTGACTGGTATTAAGTCCAACCCATTACCAGGTGTCAAGTGCTCCCTAAGATGGCTCACACGCTAATTTGAGAAGTCACCTGGTGGCAGCGGGTCACCAGCTCCCTCTACAGACAATCAGGACACAGCCGGACCCCTGCAGAACTGCTACAGCAGACGCATAATAACAAAGGGTCCCTTTAAACTGCCACCAAGGAGCAGAATTTTCCTCCTCTGTCACCAGCAATAATTATTCCACTCGATGCAGAGTCCTTTGTGTTCCGCCGCGGCGAGAGGTCCGGCCCGCTCCCCTATCCCGGGGTGGATGAAGAAATGGCTGCGATTGCATTAGTGTTCCCCAAGACAGATGTGAATGTGTCTTTTGTTTCCTTCCAGGGAAACAAAGAGCCGGAGATGGAGCGACGGAGGGAAATGTAGACGCCACTGGGCTGCAGGAAAAGTTCAGCAGCCCGGAACCAGGTGGTTGTTCGGGAACAAAGTGCCAAGACCATTCGCAATGTTAATACTTCACCGCGGCAGCACACGCCGACAAGCGCGAGGAGCGAGCCAAGGCGAGCGGGACGAGCGTGCCGCCCGCCCGCTGACATCCCGCAGCACCGCCAAGCACGCAATTCAAGCGATGCGTGTATAGGTGATACGTATCTATAATGACAGGGATGTAGCGGGATGAAAACCCACGTGCAGGGGTGGCTGCAGGGCGAGAGGAACAGACTAATGAGAATGACACAGCATCAGGAGCAAGAAACTGCTGAATTTTCATCCTTGCCCTGACACCTCTTTGTTTCAGCATCTCCCATTTGCAGGAGGTGGTATAATAATATCTGGAGGAGCAAGATAGGACTGCTTAAGGAGCAAACATCTTCCTCAGAATCATCTGGCAGGAAGAGCAGCTCCAGCCACCCTCCGCTCCCACCTCCCTTCCCCTGCGATGCTGGGAACTTATTGTCCAAGGAAACAGCATGATTTTTTTTTTCCCTTTTGCCAGTAAAATTATACTCTTACTTTGTACCTAATGAACAATTTTGTTCTTTCTTTCTGAGATTTCTCAGTATTTGTAGGTGGGAGAAATATGTTCACCCCTGCTCCCATCTGTATGAGGCATATTCTCCCAAAGACAATCCAAATCACAGGCAGGGGGCAGGGTACGTGTAAAAGTGGGCAAGCTGTTCGCTCCTCACAATAATTAGAGAGCGTTTCGATGCCAAGGAAAAAGAAGAAAAGAGTTGCATGTGCCTGCCTTTCCCAGCCCCCCTCGGTGCCGTGAGCCTGCTGGGGGACACCTGGGCGCCTCTTCACTTTTGTTAACGCTGGGGCTGCGTGGACCAAAGCAAAGGTGGTGTCTGTGGGTATGGAGGAGGATCCTGAGCCACACGATCCATCAGTCAAATATTCCTGACCTGGGGAAGAGCTGCACAAAAACGTGGGACCTCCCAAACCTCTCACAGGGAGGAGTTGTTCCCTCCTGGACACATAGAGAGCTCCCGGGAAACTTTGGAAAGGTCTCTTTCTCTACACTGTTGTGCACTTTTGCTGTCACACAGTCCCCTTTACCTACAGGACCTGTTTGCAAAAGATGCTGCTATCACATGGACCTCGAAATTGAAAACCCTTTATCATCCCCGGACCTGTTGCAGATCAGGCACTCAGCTCTCCCACATCTCCCCAGCAATATACTTCGGCCAGGTCAGAGCATCGCGTTGACCACCCCTGGTACCACGGCAGCACAGGGGGTTGAAGTGCTCTTTGTGCCAGGCTCCTGTGCTAAGAGCTTAGGGTGTAAGACGAACAGTGTTTGGCCCCTTGTTGTGTTTGGCGTAAAGGAGCTTGTCAAACCCAAACCACTTCGGAGATGCAATGGGGAAAAGAAGTGGGTGGGAGAGGCCAAAGCAAGAGAAAGGGTGACTTTGCCCTACTTCATGATTACTTCTTAATATAGCAGGGTCCCAACCTTTGCTCTGTGCATCCCTGTATCAGAAGAACAGCTGATGTGGGAGTTTATCTATGAAAAACCAGTCTGGGATTAACATGTATCAGAGGGCACTGGATTTCAGGACCCTTCCTTCACACCCTGGGGCGTCGGGTACTCCTCTCCTTTGCTAGTTACCTTGTGCACTACAGTTCCTGAAATGCTGTATGAAACAAGCTGCTCGCTATTTCTACAGAACTCATCTGACCCCGTTGCCATCTCTGCCGCTGCGCTGCTTGGCAGTACTTCCTTGGAGGAACTACAGCAACAAACTCAGATGCCAGGGTTTGGAGATAAGCAGCCAGCAAACATTCAATTTCCATACAATGTACAGAGAAGAGAGGAGAAAAAAACCACAACACTGGGAATCCCTAATGAACCAGGTTGAAAAACAGGACAAGTAAGTAACAAAACAGAATAGATTTTCAATAAGGGCACAGCAAGTTCTAGCGGACAGATCTAGCAGATAGATGAAGAGACAGAAGAAAAGACAATGGAAGGAAAGCAAGGGGATCGGAGCCGCCTGTCCGATGGGGAGGGTGCTTCAAAATTTTTTTAATTTCCTTTATTATCATATAGATAGTGCCAGCTCATTGCAGAGCAACAATCCATCTAGCCTAGTAACCTACAACCCGGTGCTGGATGCTTCTGGACAAGGCTACTGACCTTTAAGCACTTCTTGCCTGTGGCACCCGGTATAACATAACAATGAAACAATGACAAACATCACTGCATTTCATTTATAATTTCAAACTCAAGCACCAGGTATTTGTTTTGATGTAACACAGTGGGCAATACCACCCGGTCCCAAACAGAAAGACCCTGTGCCATTTGGGCGCTACGAGTGCACCCCACATTACTAGAATTACTCAATTTGTTTTCCCACACTGCTGTACTGAGTCCCTCAATGCAAACCCTCCTCTTCGCATTTGTTTCTCTCATCCCCTAAGTTTCCAGGCAGCCCTCAGAGATGGGGTTTATGCAGTGGGCATGGTGTTGCTGCTCTCCTCAGACTTAGGGGCTGCTTTAGCCCCTGCCACGCACAGGGCACCTGGAGGTGCCCAGGAAGGGGTGATCACAGAGCCCCTGACACAGCCTGGGGGGACAGACAAGTGCGTTGAGCTCTCCCACCCTGCTCCATCACCCTCACCCAGCTGGTCCCTGCTCAAGCTCTCCCACCCTGTGCACCGGTCCTTGCTCCAGCATCCTGCAGACTAGTCCCTTACCCATCGTCCCCACGAGCTGGAGCCCCCTCCGCCACACCCATCCGGACCGGCACCGGCACCCAAGCACCCAGGGCTGCAACTTGCCCCACCATCCCCGGCCAGCAGACTGCCTGCACCGGTATCCCGCCTGGGGACCGGCTCCGCCAGTCCATCAACACCTGAGCACTGCCCGTGAGTACTGCCCGCGCCCAAACCTCTCTCCAGGCCAGTATCTGCTCCAGCATCCCCACCCAGACTGGTACCCGCTCCAGCATCTCTACCCGGACCTGTACCTGACTGAGCATCCCCACCCGGACCGGCACCTCAGCGGCTCGA
>NW_010513159.1:0-226 GCF_000687285.1 Phaethon lepturus
GAAGCTGTACGCCTGCCGCCTGTGCCACGACGGCGCCGAGGGGCACCGGTTGGACCGCTTCCGTGTAGCCGAGGTGCAGTGCACCCGCTGCCGCCTGCTGCAGAAGGTGGGTCCGGGGAGGGGGCAGCCGAGGGCTCCGCCATGTTGGGGGGGGTGTCCGCCGCCATGTTGGGGGGGGTGCCGCGCCTCTAACGGCAGGGTGCCCCGTTCTCCTCCCCGGCTCTCC
>NW_010513159.1:301-737 GCF_000687285.1 Phaethon lepturus
CCCCGGTTCTCCTCCCGGTGCGGCGGCAGGCCCAGCAGCGCTGCGAGGGCTGCCAGAGCCTGTTCGGCGAGTACTACTGCGGTATCTGCCATCTTTTCGACCGCGACAAGAAGCAGTACCACTGTGCCGAGTGCGGTATCTGCAGGTGCGTGAGGGGCCCCTCGGCCCTGCCCGGCTGGGGTGGGTACGGAAAGGAGGCGACCGGCCTCGGCCTGACGCTTTTCTCCTCAGGATTGGTCCAAAGGAGGATTTTTTCCACTGTTCAAAATGCAATTTGTGTCTAAGCTTGAGTCTTCGAGGAAAGCACAAGGTAAGAATACACCTGTTAACTCCGTATCTTAAAAAAAAAAGAAGGCAAAGAACACTTTGAAAATGAAAGCTGATAGTGCCTCACGTCCATCTAAGGCCGTACGGACAGGAGGAGCGGCAGGGGGGG
>NW_010513159.1:767-7265 GCF_000687285.1 Phaethon lepturus
CTGCTGCGTGGCTTCCGTAGCGGTTGAAGCTATAGGAGATAAACGTCTTTATTGTAAAAGGAGCTGTTGATTGCAGCTCTGGCAGCATCTAGGTTTGAGTTCCTCTTCCTGCTGCAGGATAGGAAAAGCTAGGCTGCTAGCCTCTGCGGGAGTTCAGGGAGCCCTTTTCTTATGTGTACTTTCAAGCTGTTAGGCTTTTAATATGTAAAGCCACCTGTTAATTCTCAGAACTTCAGACCTATGTGCAAATAGTAACACTTCATACATCTTTTCATACCATTCTAAAGGAATTTTAGCGTTTAGAAAAATGCAAATATTCATGCAGTAGAATAACTTTTTTGTGTGTATGTCTCTGCAAAGTGTATCGAAAATGTCTCCAGGCAGGACTGTCCGATATGTTTGGAGGTGAGCTGCTGCTTTTTATTTTTTGGATTTGTGTGTGGCTGTATGTTTGATTGTCTGTGAATTAATTTTCTTGTCTTTTGTCTGATACTTGCCTCGAAACAGGATATTCACACATCTCGAGTTGGAGCTCATGTTCTGCCCTGTGGTCACCTTCTTCACAGGTAAAGCATTGCAGATACTCCAGAAAAGGGAATAGCCGCTGCCTTGTGTGTGGCATTTATTCAGTGACGCTACAGGCCTGGTTAGTCTGCGTCGGCTACTTAGAGCTGGTTTCTAAGGGACCCACACGGTAGGGGATAGTCTCTGTTTCATCAGGAAATACTTTCTTTGGAAAGGTTGTTTTCTTTCCGTGGTAAACTTTGTCCTTGTCGGAGGGACCTGTGTGCTGTTCATTCTAAATTTTCCCATGATGCATTTCCTTCTGTTACTACTTAAATTTCAAGAATCTTGTAGTGAAGTCCTTCCTTGGTGCAGGAAGCAGTTGCACCATGCTTTTAGGAGGCTGGTGGCAGCTCATCAGGTAAGTTTTAGGTTCTTCCTTTAAGACAGCCCCCTAAGACAGTGAAGTGCTCTGTTGCACCACAAAAACTGCCGGCTCTAGCGGGATTTTAAAGTGATGTGATATATAGCGTTGGGTGCCTTTGGAGGAATAATTCCCATGTTTCCTTTCCATTTTTCTGCTTCTGTCTTGAGTTACAGATGCAGCTTTTTGTTACTCTGTTGGCTCTCTTGTTGTTGGTCCCCCCGTTGTCTCTGTGCGCTAAGTGAACGGCCTCTGTGTTTGACGTAGGTCTCTCCAGACCGAATCTTCCTTGAACTCCTGTCCATCTGAAACTTACCTTCTGATGCAGCACACTCCATTTTTTTCAGCAAACTTGAACCACACAATCCTTGCCATAGTGTGGGCTCTCTTCCCTCGTCTTAGGTTAGAAGACGTTAGAATGGAATCAAATGTGCTTTGTGTCCGGATTTTTGCTCAAGTACCTGGTGATTTTGCTTGGAAGTTTTCTTCTTACCTGGACTCGGGATATTTTTTAACTTCTGGTTTGGGGGTAGCCGTGTGCCTTTTCCCTTTGTTACCAAATGTGTTACCAGTCAGTAATTGCATTCTTCTTACGCAACTTCTCATTGTGTTTTCTTCTCAGAACGTGTTACGAGGACATGCTAAAGGAGTAAGTATTTTTAAACACCTCTTAACACCGTAGTAGTCCAAACAGGTTACTGGCAGAAGCCAAGATCACAATGCCAATCCTGTACCAAATAACGTAAAGCCCACTCCTAAAGAGATAAGGGGCTTTTAATTTCCAGTTCTGTTTGCAAGAACTTCCTGATGCGTGATGTTTCTCTTTGACTGGTATGGTAATGAAACTTGTCCTTTTGGGTGGACTTGCTTCGTGGCCGCGTTCCATCTTCTGATTCAGACTTTTTTTTTTTTGTCCTTTCTGCCAGAGGTTACAGGTGTCCTTTGTGCATGCACTCGGCTTTAGATATGACGAGATACTGGCGTCAGCTGGATGACGAAGTAGCGCAGACTCCTATGCCCACAGAGTATCAGAACATGATGGTGGAGGTAAGAGATTAGACTTTTAGCGATGTCTCTGCTCTCGGCCGATCTGTGGCTTTGTGTTGCTGGCAGTAGAGGGCACTAGAAACCCGTTCTGGATCAGAATTCAACCTGACAGTTACGGAATGACAAAGAAATGTCGTGTGTGGGCTTAGAATATTCATCTCCTGGGTTTATAAACACAGCCAAAAAAAAGCACCCTCACCTGCACTCCAAAAAAAAAAAAACCCCAACCCAACCCCAAAACCATGACCTGTTAGTGCTGTAGTATCACACAGCAGAGAAGTGAAGTGGCTTGGTCTTTGGAAGAAGTGTCTTGCTTTCTCCAGTAGCGTTAGGCACCATCACAGCAAAAAGCAGGAATATTTGTTTTTTAACAGCTTGGAGCTTCATGTTCTGGACTAAACATGGTGGATTTCCTGCAAAAATACTCAGCTTTTGATCTGTGCAAGGCTAGCATGTAGAGACTTCTTTTGTTTTCTTTTGGTTTCTTTGTGTTAACTCAGGACTGTGAAACTGGTTGCTCTTTGCAGGTAACGCTGGATTAGTCATTAATGTTTCAGTTGCATCTGTTACGGTTTAGACAACCCATCCTACCAACTCTTGGAGTCAGGATACTTGGAAAAAATCTCTTTACTGCCTGTTTTGAGAAGAAGGGTCGCTTGCCTGTCTCACACAGCAGACTGACTAGTGTTGCTACCTGCTGTTAATCCGCTTTCATTTTCACTTGAGGGTTTCTCTGGTAGTTTCCTACATCAGGAGAAGCAGCCAAAGCATGTCTATCCCCGACTTACGTGAGGAGTCATCTTGCTGTACTGAAAGTAAATTCTCTGTGATGATACAGTGTGATCTGAGTAGTTACAAACAGAAAAGTTGAATCAGCCCTGCTGTCTTTAAGAGGAAGATTTTTTTTTTTCTTTGTCCCCTGATGGCAAACCAGTTCTCTGGTTGCTGGAAGCATGCTGGTAGTATATTGTTGAGTGTCCTGCTGATGCTAAAGCCTCTCTCTCTGTGTTTTCTGTGTCTGTAGATCCTTTGCAATGACTGCCATGCCCGGTCTACAGTGCAGTTCCATCTCCTAGGCATGAAGTGCAAAAACTGTGAATCGTACAACACCGCCCAAGACGGAAGATGCCGGCTCTCTGCGGAGGAGCAGCAGTGACCAAGATACACGCCGCATTTGGCTGGATGAGGAAGACTTTGCCACGGAAGAGACTATTTTAAAAAAAAAAAAAAAACAAACACAAAACCAAAAACCAACCCACGTCTCAGTAAAAATTTATTCAAAGTTGTCACGGCACCAGTGAAATGGTTACACGATTTAATTAATGCTGGCGCAAGGGAGTTGAGTTAATTATGCCCCATGCCCTAGTACCTGGGGCAGAGCGCAGCCGTCCCCTTCAGGCAATTCCCCACCAAGCAGCGCGATGCCCGGTGAAGGTTAGCTGCCAGCGAACGGCACCCTTGGGAAGAGCCGTTTACTGTGTCGGGGAAGAAACAGCCTAGAAGAGTAACTAGCAAGATGCAAAATGAGGAATGATAAGCAGCTGACCCAGCAGAAGATGTTCTGGGGCAGCTGAAGGTTGTGAAGCACAACAGGAGGTGGAGGTAGAGCTATTCTGGTTGCAGCTGTTGGCGAAAATGGGTAGCTTTGAGTGGCCTTTTTACATAAAGCTGACATCCGCAAAGTTTTATGCGAGTACCTTTTGTTCCTTTTAAATGACGTGTTTGTTCTAGGGCCTCAGAGCCATCGGCGCGGGTGGCTGGGGAGGGTGAGCTTGCAGAAATCGCATCCCTTGCCTTGATTTGTTGACAGGCCAGTGCACACGAACAGAATTCGCTTCGAAACGAGGCTGGCCTGCCCACGTACGTCCGATGAACGGCCTAAAAACCGAGTCGCGAGGCCGCCCTTCTCCCCCGGACCTGCATCCGACCCGCTTCCTCTTCACTCGGATTCCTTTGCCAGCTGCAGTCGTGTTCACACCCATTTCTTCCTCATTTCGCTTTAATTGCTTACAAAGGCCGAGGTCTGGTAGGGTTTTAGACACGTATGTAGCTTGATGTGATGGGGAAGTGCACAAAGTGAAGCACGTAGCCTTGTCTTCTCGCGGTTGACATCAGGCCCGCTAGTCGGGCTGAGCCTGAGGCGTTCGCCAACACAATGGCAGTCGCGGAGGCACTCTAGTGCGGGGACCAATTTTCTGTCTTTTGTTTTTGTTTTTTGTCTTTTTTTTAATGGTATCTGAATTCATTGCAGGGAGAGGATGGAGGAGTGCTTTTTACAAAACAAATGAACCTTCCCACCCTTCTCCAAGTGATCCTGCCCGAGGTGTTCTGCAGTCTGAATATTAAAGAATTTCGGATCGTACGAAATGAAATATATTTTAAAAGCCCATTTGCTCTTCACCGTACAACTTACTTGTTTTTTAACTTGTTCTACTGTAAAAAAAAAAAAAAAAGGAAAGAAGTCTTGTCTTAATCTTGCAGTGTCCCTTTGTGTATGGAATACGGGGCCTCGGATGTCCGTGTGACTGTAGCTTGCCTTTACTGGAGTATTTTTTTTCTCTGAAGCACTTTCCTCACTGCTATAAATAAATGTAAAATAATGTCTCTATTAAAAACAAATTATACTAGGTGTGATGTGCTCTCCTTTTACACACGGGCTTTCTGGAAATTTCTGACCCTCTTGGGGACTGGGTCTGAGCAGCAGGTTGCACCCTGTCTCTGCTCTCCCACTCCAAACCTGCCGGCCCCCACCACCCTGCTCCTTCCAAGCTAGGGTATGGGGGCCGCGGTCAGCCGTAGCTACGTGCGCGGCGGAGCTGGCGCTGCAGGTGGAGGTCGGCTTTCTGCACCCTGGGTGGCAATTTGGAGGAGTCCCATGGTGAGGAACCATGTGTGGGGCCAGGTGGGCCGCATCAGCTCTTCCAGAGCCCACAAAGAGCCCCGGGGGGTGGGAGCAGGGCATTTGGTGAGGGCGCAGATAAAGCTTCTGTCCTTGGTCGTGCTGGGGCATCTCCCTGCTTTGGGGGGTGCTGCTAGGGAAAGGTGCTTTTTGGAGATGGCGGGGGGGGCACCAAGTGGTGTTTTCCCCTCCGGTTAAAGTGAGGCAGGGTGCGGGGACTGAGTCGTCTTAACTCAAACATCGTCAAGTTGACGTGCCGAAGGAGCACGGCCTGGCTCCTTGCTGCCTCGACCTTCTTCGCCTGAGTGGGGTTTGGGGGTGAGCGGCCTGGGGAACGTCCCTCTGAGGGGATACGGCCCCACGGCAGGGGCTGGTTCGACTACGGGACTGTGCGTCCCTGCTGCCACGGGCACGGCGAGTGAGGTGTTCCCATGGTGCTGACGTCTCTGCTTGACTTCTAAGCTCCTGTTGTGGGTCAGAAGGACTCTCCTCTTGCTTGTAGGTGATGCTTTTGGTTCCTCCTTTGAAGCTGCCAGCAAGGCTCCCTGCTGCTTCGGAGCACCCTCCAAATGTGTGCTGTCACCCGGTGGCTTCACTGCCCTCCCTGGCTGGAGACCTGCCCCCAGGTAAGCCCCGAGCGCCGGTGAGGCTTGTATCAACCCGGAGGAGTTGTCGTCTCGGAGCTTGGTGCTCTTGTAGAGAGATGCCCAGCTCAGGCAATGGGTATTTTTTAAATGGGGAGGAAGCAGCAGCTCTGGGCGCGCAGGGGAATTTGGCTGCCTGCCGCCAGCAGAGCTCATCCCACCACCACCACCACCACCGCTGCTGCTGCACTGGGTCTTGCTCGGAGGCTACGGCTGCCCAAAGGCCTCCAGCCCCGTGGTGTCTGCCAGCAGCTTGGCACGGTCGTTTTGGCTGCCTGGAAGCAGAACAGAAAAGGTTCAGGTGATGCCACTTACATGTTTTCAAGGCGCACTTCTTGCTTGAGTGTTGCTGCTTGAGAAGTGACTTCCCCCAGGCTTTAAAAAGACAGGCAGGGTCAAACGAACTGTAAAATGTGACGTCAAATGATGGTTTTGAGATGAATCTGAGCAGTGTTGTTTTTCTGTGTTAGTAAAGCAGTTACAGTCCTTTTCCTCCCAAAGAGGGGGGGGGGGGGGAAATAATCCCTTGACCACGCTCTTCGTTGACGCCCAAGAAGGCCACTGCTGGCAAATGCGTTTCCGTAGGCGGTGGTGGTGGCTGGAGAAGCAGAGATGGCATGGAGATGTGCTGAGGGCATGCAGCAGAGCTAGGAAAAGGAACCAAAATGATAAATTCCTCCTCCTTTTTAAAAAGCCACTAGCAAATGGGTGCTCGGAAGAAGGTTGAGGAGCTATGACTAGTCCTCGTGGGCTCCGAAACGGGGTTGTCATAGGTGCTGTCCGTGCTCCCGGTGCGGATGGGGCTCAAGCCTGGCTTCATCGGTACCTGGTAGCTGTTGCCTTCAGGAGGTGGTGAGGTGTGGAGCACATGGAAAGTGCTGCTGGAGGCGGAGGACGTGGGCAGTAACTGGCCTTTTCTGTAGCTCTAAGGGTTTGTGCTGGTGGCTGGAGAAATGGAGAGTGTGAGGTCCACACCGACT
>NW_010513159.1:7282-7586 GCF_000687285.1 Phaethon lepturus
CATCGGTCCCTGGTAGCTGTTGCCTTCAGGAGGTGGTGAGGTGTGGAGCACATGGAAAGTGCTGCTGGAGGCGGAGGACGTGGGCAGTAACTGGCCTTTTCTGTAGCTCTAAGGGTTTGTGCTGGTGGCTGGAGAAATGGAGACTGTGAGGTCCACACCGACTCCTTGGGAAGGGCTGGGCTTGCCCACCCTAACCGGGGGCTCCGTCGGCACCCCAATGCCTGTGCCGGTGAGCCTTTGGGCCAGGACGCTGTTATCCCACGGGGTCCAGTGGACCTCTCCAAGAGGAGCGCTTGTGGCCGTG
>NW_010513160.1:0-5243 GCF_000687285.1 Phaethon lepturus
CGGCTTTCTCCTTGGAGCAGATTTCAAAGGTGCATTCAGTCTCTCAGACCTTTTTCAGAGCTATAGATATATGGTAGTACTATTATTATGGGGGAGGTGTTTTCTCGTGGGGGGTGGAAGGAGGAGATGGAAATGAAACAACCACTAATAAAATGCAAAAAAAACAACCACTAATAAAATGCTGGGAAAAAGAGAGGGACGTCTGTGACTCTTCCGTACGGGTGAGAGTCCTTTCTTTCCCTTCCTTCTTGTATATGTTTTTCCTGGTGTGAGTTTGTGCTGCGGAGCGCTCCTCTAGTTAAATTTCCCGGAGGCAGTTTCACCTCTCTCCCGGCCTCCCCCGGGTAGTTTGTGGCCCGCTCTCGCTTTTCCTCTCCTCTCTCCGCTTCCTTTGCTTCTCTCTATTCCCTCATAGCACTCCGTAACTTCATTAACATCGGTTTCTAACCGGAAAAGGGGAAAAAATGAGCGGCTGCTTTCTTGGCAAAAGGTTGTGCTTTTGCGAAATTCTCTACCGAGTGCCGAAAACGCGCCTACCCTCAGAGGGGAGTTCTCATAGCAGAGAAAGTTTGTAACGTTTACCCCAGCGTTCGGAGGAAAAGTAAAAGTTGTAAATAAACTAGTACCGTAAATCTTCTGTGCCGGTCGTACCGAGTCTCCCCTGGCTCACTGGCTTTATTGTTAGCGTGGAAACGTCGGAGGTGCAGGAGTGTGCTGGAAGTCCGACTCGGGAAGGGGAACGGTCCCAACTGCTAACGTCTGCGAACCAAAATATATTCAAAATAAACAACCTCGAGAGACAATGCCTTTCTGCAAAGAGTATTTCATTTCGTGGAGCAGATGTCTAGGCTTTGTAAAAAGAGGAAAGGCAAAAAAATCCATGTGTCTGCCTTCTTCCGTTCACAAATATTGTCGTAATTTACAGATGGCTGCTCTGTTTCCTAATTAAGATCGCACAGTGTCTCCAAACTCTATGGAAATGAATTTTTTATGATCTTACAGCACTGCTTACCATGTGAATCATGCATTTACTACGAAGTTGTGCTAAGGGCTGGGAATGGGAGAAATAGCAACAAATTCCTACAAAGTAGTTTTCCTGCACCATCAACATCCCTCACTGCACCCTCCCTGCCATCAGCCCTTTAGAGGTCTAATGAGAACAGGGAAGGGGACTTATTTTTTTTCTTGACAGGCCTGTTGAGATTCATCAACATAAGTTATTTCTCACCTAGAGCCATGAATCTTGCCAGCATGAATGAGTGTGTTGCAACCTGAACTGGTATCCGTGACTTGAGTGCAAGACAGTGATGGGCAGCTTAGGCAGGGAGCAGGTGCACACACACAGTTTCATTTATATGGATTTCAAGCAGTGATGGAATCCCAAACCTGTGTGGTGGTTTAACAATAGGATGGTTACCAGCAGGTACGCATCTTGGCCTACAGGAATACTTAATGGTGGTTGCAAGCAGCTCAGCTGAGCAATGGGGTGAAGGCCCTTCATGAAGGACAGCATTATTGTCCTTACTCCAAGGGATACAGATATGAGCATTTATGTATAAATAACTGTTCTGCTTGTGTTAGTGCTTGGAGGGGGGCTTTCCCCATATGTCCTCTTGGAATAAGTGTGCCTTGCCTGTGTCAGTGTCTGTCCCAGCCTCTTAACTACTAACCTTTCCTTGCCTTGTAGGGGAAAGCTACTGGAAGGAAAGCACCACTGTGGCTGAGAGCAAAGTTTCAGAGACTATTATTTAAACTGGGCTGTTACATTCAAAAAAACTGTGGAAAGTTTTTGGTTGTTGGCCTTCTCATATTTGGGGCTTTCGCTGTAGGATTAAGGGCAGCAAATCTTGAAACCAACGTGGAGGAGCTGTGGGTGGAAGGTAAGTCTGATATCCCCTTTTTTCTGGTGCTGTTCTTCCCCACATTGCCCCTTCCACCTCAGGAGGTGGATAAAAAGAGCTTGAGTGTCAGAGACTTTAAGAGTGTGTGTGTGTGCACGTGCATGCATGCATGCATGTGTGTATACATATGTATATAATTGACCTTCTCCATACTTAGGAGGGCCTGCTGACTGGGAGCAGTGCTGGCGGTCAGGGGAAGCCTACATAGTACTGGCTGTGCCCAGCGCTGTGATGTTTTGTGGGGGTCTGTGAGGCTGGTGAACACGAGAGAGCATATAGGTTGGGAAGGGGCGGGCAGCAGGGCACGTGGCTCTGGGCAGCACATACCACTTCACCCTCCATGGAGGGCTGCAGGACAGTGGGCTGTGTGCTCTGGGTGAGTGCCTGGCCTTGTCACTCCCAGCTCTATCGCTTGTCCACCCTCCAGCCCCTTTCTTCCCTTGTCCCCCCTCCAGCCCCTTTCTCTGGACATGAGGGTTGCTGGCAGCAGTGTCTTTCTGGCTCCACTGCCAGAGACGGGAGGCTGTGCTGCAAGGAGGTCCTCCCTTCGCCATTTTGGGAGCACATGTGCCCATGGCAGGCCATGAGGAGCACAGCCTAGAGGGGTAGGTGCCTATGTGTGGTCCTGTTTTTTTGGACATCTTTCAACTGTGGGGGAGAAATGTTTGTCTCAAGGTTTAATAAAAAAAAAAAAGACTGCTGAAGTCATCTCTGCAGGTCATATGGTCCAACCCCCCCTGCTCAAGCAGGGCCACCTAGAGCCGGTTGCCCATGACCATGTACAGATGGCTTTTGAGTATCTCCAAGAAGGGAGATTGCACAAACTCTCTGGGCAACTGGTTCCAGTGCTCAGTCACCCTCACAGTGAAAAAGGGTTTTCTTATGTTCAGACGGAACCTCCTGTGTTTCACTTTGTGCCCATTGCCTCTGGTCCTGTCACTGGGCTCCACTGAAAAGAGCCTGGCTCTGTCTTCTTTGCAACCTCCCTTCAGGTATTTATATTCATTGATGAGATCTCTCCCTGAGCCTTCTCTTCTCTAGGCTAAACAGTCCCAGCTCTCTCAGCCTTTCCTCATATGTGAGATGCTCCAGTCAGTCTCTTAATCATCTTCATGGCCCTTTGCTGAACTCTCTCCAGTATGTCCATGTCTCTCTTGTACGGGGGAGCCCAGAACTGGACACAGGACTCCAGGTGTGGCCTCACCAGTGCTGAATAAAGGGGAAGGGTTACCTCCATTGACCTGCAGTTGGAACCTGCTGTGTACAACACGGGGCAGTCCATGATCTCCTACAGAGGTCTCCCCTGCAGCACACCCCACCCACCAAACCCCTGTCAATTATTTCAGTGCAGCTATTACATTCTAAATCACTGATAGGTCTCTGTCAAATTCTGCCTTGACAGGTATTCACGTCATTGCTCAGGGTTGATGCTCATTGCTGAAAAGCTCATGCATCAAAAGAATAACTTAAGTATTTAAAATTCCTCTTTCATCTTTAAGAGTTTTAACTCGGTGAAACTCTAGTTTAGTCTAGAATAGTGTGACTATTCTTCAGTCACTGAGAAGGTAAAGGGTGAAACCTGAACTCATTGAAAGCAGTGGCAGAACTTGGAATTACTTTAGTGTAGCCAGGCCTTCACTCAGCATTTGTACAAAACTGTACCAGACTAATACATGACAATTGCCCCCACTCTACATATTATGGGAAGAGCAAGAGGAGGATCTTGTTCTGTAGAACTGGCACTCCCCCTAAGTTGTAAGAACATGGTTCCTTTTGCCTTTCAAACTTCAGAGGAGTTTAATTTACTTGAGGCTCCAGAAAATTAATCTTCATTATTATTTCTAAACTTATTGTGCTGTGGCTAATGTCTGTGCCAGAATGTGCTCTATAAATCCTTGTTTGGAAGGGTCTATTTCCTTTTCTGTTGGAACATGTATGCTTAGACAGGGCACTGCCTTGGTTGCACCATTCCTTTCTTCTTCTCTCCTGAGCTTTGAGTGAATTCCTGCACCCTGGGGATGTTGCTGGTTATGAACAGGTTGAGATGGACATTTTTGTAGTACTAGAGAGCCTGGAGATTTTGATGCATAAATCCAGGAGTGAAATAGAACAGTTGAAAGCCACGTTACTTTCTTATTCCCTATGCCACTGCTGTTGAGCAGGAACAGAGGGAATGTAGGTAAGCAGTAGGGCAGGCTGTTGCTGGAGTTGTGGTGCCATGTGGAAGTATTGAGTGATTTGAAGTCTGCTAGTTCCTATTACTTGTTAAGTGGACTCTCTACAAAAGAGTGGGCCTTCCTTTCTCATTATTCCTCATCAGACACTGGGTTCAGACAAGAGTGAACTCTAAAAGCCATAGACACTCAAACTTAATTTCAACAGAGAATGCATTAAGAAAAACTCCTCACCCTGACTCCATCTATTTTCATGATTTATCTTTTCTGTGGGAAGAGATGGTCCAACAACTGTTACTAAATAGTATTTGTGGTGGCTCCTCAGAAAGGTAGTAATACCCACAATGTATGCATGTAACAGTTCTTGACCGGTCAACAAATTTAAAGGATATTACATAAAAGTGAGTGTTTCAGTTATGCATAACTGTTAGGAGGCTCCAAAATATGACAGCTTCCAGGTGTATGAACTGACTGATTCCTTGTTTAGATTATGCTCCACAGCAGATGCCTAGATTAGTGCTGGCTGGACAAAACTATGGGAGATTTGTCTGGTTTCCACAATGCCATGTTTATATTTCATTTGGATTTCTCCTTCAAAGCTGACCTCCCTATGACCTGTTGGAGTTGTGTCCACTGGGATGCTAATTTTACCGTGTCTGCAACTGCTTTCCTTTTGGTGTCTAATGGAATATGTTCTCATCTTGATACTCATGGATTTTTATGCATGACTCTTGTTAACATAACAGTGAATTATGCACTTCAACCTATGAGCAGTCAGATAAAACTCTGCTTGCAAAGTTTTCTGCCCCACAGCTAGCTATTTAAGAATATTCTGATTGGTTAAAATACTGTTTTGATTATAGACCTTGCAGTACTGTTCTTTGTCAGGCTTTTTCTCCTGTGTATAGAATTAAGTTCAGTCTTCCAGCCTTTGCACAGTGTTTTTTCTCTCCAAAGGTGATGATGTGGCTATACATGGTCCTAGCTGCTCTTTTTGGAGTTCAGTAGGAGCTAAAGTGCAGAATTTTACTGAGCAGTTCATTATTCTTTGTCTATCCCATGTGTCTACCCTACAGTTGTATATATTTTATCTTCCTTATTTATCTTCAATATGCCTTTGCTTCATTTCTCTAATCACTCCAGTTTTGTACTATGCAGGAAGTCTTTC
>NW_010513160.1:5274-6885 GCF_000687285.1 Phaethon lepturus
GTGATTGTTAGTAATTCTATCTGTGAAAACCTGAAGAAGCCAGTAGCCTTAATGGCTAAGTGACAGTTCTACAGTAAGGAGTGTAGTCTCCTGTCAGAGTTTAGAAAGATATACATACACAACTTCCGCTATTACTAGTAGAAACTATGAGTTTCTACTGTTAATGTTTTACTGAGGGAGCAGACTTCTGAGATGGTGCCTCACAAGAGAAAACTCAGTGCTATGGAGTATGATTTGGAATCTCCATCCTTGGAGATACTAAAAACCTGACTGGACACAGTTCTGGACAACCCACTGTAGCTGACCCTGCTTGAGCAGGGGGGATGGACTAGATGATCTCACGAGGACCCTTCCAACCTAAATGATTCTGTGATTTCTGTGTACTGAAAATGCATAGTATCTTATAATAGCCACTTTATTTCTCTGCCCATGAATCAAGAGGGAGAACAGGAAAATGTTTGGCTCCTGTCTTGCATGATCTCTGCTATTTATTTTTCTGTTTACAGTATGCTAAATATGAACAATGAATGCCAGATGTTTATCCTTGTTGTTCATCCAGTGATGTTGACTTGTAATAATTTTGACCCATTGTGTATTGTAGGGTCTTACTAAAAATAGGTGGGATGGAATGACAAGGAATAACTTTGAATTCGGAATTTTTTTTTTTAAATCTTATTCGTAGCTGTATAAACTTTTTTTCTTTAATAGGAAGGTTTAATAACCATAAATACTATTTTCTTGGGCTTTTTTCCTGTTATTTTTATTCAGCATCACCTCAGTTGCTGTAAACAACCTTAATTGGCCAGAAATAGCAGTTTTCTGAGATAAAAAGCCCTGTATAGAAACTGCTGGCCATATATATTTTTTCATGTATGGGAAGATTTTAATTTTGTTTCAGAATGAATGTCTTGGCTTTAACTTCTGCTTGTTTTTTTGAAAACTTAGTTGTTTCAGTCCTTGAGCAAAATATGAGGTAAGGGAATGAGGAAAAACATGACTCCTTCTACAAAGATGCTGATCCTTTAGAGAATTGTACAGAACTTCATTCCAGCTTCAAATATACAAGTCTTCACTGTATATTTGAAATATCTGTATATTGCTCATGTGCAAGAAAAAACTGATATTTTAAGGCACTTGTATGATTCCCTTCACCCCTCAGAATCATTGCTTAAGGGCTTCTGGCCTCTAGCTCAGGAATCCTGCCCAAAAATGCCAGATGTATTACACAGTCAAGTATTACAATGTAGTGTTCTGTGCCATGAGATCAAGGTGGTCCATCTATTTTAAAAAAAGAAAAGAAAAGGGGAAAACCCACACACTCTGAAATAGGCACAGTAGTTGTACTGTTATTTGTGTGTTTGGCTGCACAGACAGTATTTTGGAGATGAAAGAGTGAAAATAAATTAGTGCTTTGAACTGGCAGATAATGATAACTGAAACAGATGCTAGAAATTGAGATACGGCTTGGCTGAGTCTGCTTAATTTAGTGAAACAGGCATGTAATATGTAAAATATTAGAGAAAAGTAAAGACCTTCACCATGTACTCACGCACATGGAAGCAGAGTGGACAAAGGATGGAAAGTAGGGAAGGCAGAGGCATAGGGTTCTTC
>NW_010513161.1:0-4258 GCF_000687285.1 Phaethon lepturus
TTTTAGCTACCTGCTGGGTTAAACCACGACACTATCCTACCAAGTGCTAGAAAGTAAAGAGAGGTTGTGCAAAGTTGATTAGAAAAACTAAGATCATTAATGAAAACACTATCAATTATAGCTTCATTTAAAAATTTTGTCTTTTTATTTTCCCTAAATCCTTAAAGTTATAGTCATATGTTCACAGCTTTCAAAAAGAAAAAAAATTGTTTTCATTCTACACAGACATTTTCATTTGTGTATTCCTCCTGGAATCTAAAGTATACATTTTTAATATAGAATTTCTCTAAAGTAAAATCCTTTCTAAAAATTATCTTGCAAGCAGAAAAAGCTGAAAATGCTAATGATGTTTCCCATCAGTGGGAATGAACAAAAGCCATCTAGATGCGATTTCAGTAGAGACTTCCCAGGTTATAATTACTACACAGCACTACAACTTATTGCTAATTGTTTTATGAGATATGACTCAGCAACATAGAGAACCCAGTGATCCATGATATACACAAAAATAAAGATCCTTTCTGTGTACAGTCAGGATCACTAATGTGTCCTACTTGCATTTCTGTGTAAAATTTCTTAAGGCATGCAGTTCAAGAATTTGATGTGGCTTTATACAATCAGATAGAAATCTTTTCATCAGTTAACATACTGATCAAACAGTACAATGGTTACCACATTACAGTTACATTACACACCAACAGAAATCTGCATTCAAGTCAATTTTTCAACTGCACTGCAATAAAATAAAATGCAATTATTCTGCAGTAATCACAGAGAAGAAATAAGGAATAGTGATGAATAGGTATATATAAAGGTCAATTCTTTGCAGCAAAAGCTTTTTAGTTAAAGCAGTCAAAAGCTGTTTTTTCTTAAATGATTGCTTGGAATAAGACATTTACCTGCTCCCAGCTATTTGTTATGACAATATGTATTCCTTGCTAATGAAAATTTGAAATAGTGTCTCTGAAACACATCACACAATTATGTAATTTCTCAATTATAAATATATGTCACTGAAGTAAAATCTTAAAATGTCAATCTGAAGACCTACTTCCTGCAGAGACAATCCACAGAACGGTTGGTGCTGAGAACACCTAAAGACTTTGGTGATAATTCTGTGCTTGTGAGACTGACAGAAATTGATTTGTACACTTAATTTCTATTAAATTATTTGAACATCTTACAGAATTTCAAAATACAGAACATGAAAGGGGAAAGAATATTTTTGACATGTTGTTATTGCAATAATAAAGGAAAAACTATTTATATTTTTTCTCTTCAGGGTATTACACACAAATATCTGTGATTCCTTTATAATTTATATAATTTTATATAATTTTAAAACATGGCATGAGAAATATTGTTTCTTATGAACTTTCAAAATTAAAGTGCATGTTCTCAGAAGACTGTATTATGTGGGTACTAGATTATCTCTATGGTTCCTCCCCAGCATAGATTATTTCATTAATACCTTTTTATTATAGCTTATTCTTAAAAATGCAAAATAACTTTAGTGCCAACCTCATTTGTACTTAGACACTCATCTTCCTACCAACACCTCAGAACTATTTTCTTAACAGCTCCAAACCACTAATACCCAAGATATGCAACTTGTACAGAATCAAATCCCACTTCTGAATCCTAACTCATGCCTCATGACAACTTGCTTTCATTTACTGTGATTTCACTTTGTCCACCTTCACTGCAGGTAGAAGGTAACATTCCCCCCAAATGTATCACATTTCTAAGTCATATTTTATTACAGATAGCCTCCAATGCTAAAAGAGAAACTGAACTGCTACCAGACTTGTATATTGAATGCCCTTATTACATAGGTTGCGCAAAATAGTTTCAATCAACCAATTTTTGAGATTATGCATTCCTTTCAGATCAATAAAAGAAAAAATACAGGGAATAAGAAAACATCTAAAGTAAAAATAAAGAACAAAAAGGTAGGGGAAGCAGCAACATGGAGGGAAAAAATAAGACAAAAGAAAACTAACTATATACTGACATCAACATATGCTTTCCCTTTCCCATACAATTCGCCCATTTTCCTCTGAATATGCTCCAGATAATCCTCAACATGTAGTTCTGACTGTACAAAAATAATAAATGCATCCCATGTTGTTTCAGAGTCAGTGATGTTCTTTGAGTCCTCTAGCTAAACAAAATATAACAAAAAGAGAAGGAAAGAAATATCTTTCAAAAAGAAAGTCAGCTTACTTTAGTGCTGATTTCAAACAGGCTGCAGAAGCATTTGCGGTTCTTAATTTCCAGCTGAAAGTAAAGAACTTCATAGAAAGATTGGGATTTAACTGGAGTTGAAAACCTAAACAGGTTTTTTTTTAATACGGACTCCAGTCTGATCAGCAGGCAGTAAGAAAAAAAGTTGTAATACTAATCGTACATAAAAAGAAGTCACTAGGGAGTGATTCCAGTGCCATTTCATATGCCCTAGGGTATCCTGCCCAGCCCCGATCACCAACTCCAGGAGATACAAGTCTCTAGTTTGTGTGTAAACCGCTAGCCCTGCGAGGATGTCTTGGACACCCTTGGGCACCTTACATGTCAGAAGACACCAACAATTTAGGTGCCTAATTGTTCCCTTGATGTCTGATTCAAGACCACTTGAAAGTATAAAGATACATGTATAAAAAAAAGTGTAGAAAAGTTTTCATTGTGTAGCTCACTGATCAAGAGATCACTTAAAGGACAGTTTAAAAGAATGGTGATCCTAACACAATGTAAGAATACTGAAGAAATTACAGTAGAATTCCCAGATCAACTAAATACATCCTAGATAACCTTGGGCAAAAATTAAAGTCTCTTTGTGCCTCAGCTCCCAGTCCATAAAACAATGACAGTTAAACTACTTTTCTCCCTGTCTTTATCCAGGTTATAAGTTTATGAATTTTCTGGGTGCCTCACACATATTGTCTAGTACAACAGTTTCATCTTTGATCAGTATTCCTAGATCTCTTTAATACAAATAATATTACTATCAGAAGCAGTTTTTCAGAGAAAAAATTCTGCAAAATCTTAAATGGCCATACCTTTTTTATTGAGTGGTCGTTTTCGTACACAAACACATATCCTGTGCTCATCAATCTACAAAGGAAACAATCTTCAGTGAACTATACCCCAATTCCAGCTATACGATATTTTACTTCTGTTTATTAATTAATTACCCAATTGCTTAAACAAAGAGAAATTTCCAAGACAGTGAGTCATCTGAATGTGTAAAAGCCCCTTGTGTCTGCACAATAACCAAGAACCCAAAAGGGATACATTAATAAAACTCCCTACAGACAGTGATTTGATCCTGCAGAGTACCAGGTACATGTTGGAACATTGCAAGCAAATCCAGCTATAACAGGGTAGATAGATACACTCTTGACAGAAATTGTCACTCTTTGATCATGCCCTGGTAGAATTCTCAATCTTGAGGGGTACAGGACAGGTAAAAAGTAGAGTCAGGACCCTAAACCTCAGAAAGGCAAACTTTTGGCTGTTTAGGGTGCTAGTGCGTGGGATCCCTTGGGAAAGTGCCCTCAGAGGCAAAGGAGCAAACAAGAGCTGGGAGATATTTAAAAGACATTTTTCTTAGGGTGCAAGAGCTCTCAATCCTAACGTGCAAGAAGTAGGGCATGGGAAGCAGGAGGCCAGCTTGGCTAAGTCAAGACCTCTTAGCCAAACTAAAACACAAAACCAAAATGCATAGGCAGTAGAGGCAGGGGTAACAATCCTGGGGAGACTATAGGGTTATGGCCCGGATCCTGGGGAGACTATAGGGTTATGGCCCGGGAGTGCAGGGAGGGGATCAGGAAAGCCAAGGCACAGATGGAGGTGAACTTGGCTAGGTACATGAAAAATAACAAGGGTTTCTTCAGACACATAGGACAACAAAGGAAGATCAAAGAAACTGCACCCCTCCTCAATGAGCGAAATGGGAGACCTGGCTACAACCAATGTGGAGAAGGCAGAGGGACTCAATTTTTTTTGCCTCGGTCTTCACCGGCAAGTACTCTAGTCACACTGCCCAACTCACAGAATCCAAAGGCAGGGACTGGGAAAATGAAGTACAGCCCACCATAGGAGAAGATGAGGTTGGAGACCATTTAAGGAACCTGAATGTACACAAGTCCATGGGACCTGATGAGGTGCATCCGCGGGTCCTGAGGGAACTGGCAGATGAAGTTGTTAAGGCACTATCCATCATATTTGAAAAGTCACAGAATCACAGAATCACTAGGTT
>NW_010513162.1:0-319 GCF_000687285.1 Phaethon lepturus
CCTTGGCAAGAGCGAGGTGCGCTGGGATAAGCCCGCGGACCCAACCCACTGTCCGTCATCCATCCCCATGCGGCACGGGGGAGGCAAGCGGTGTCCCCAAGCGGCTCAATGTCTTCACCTGCCATCCTTCCTCCTCCTCGAAGGGGCTTTGTTGTTGGCGCCGGGTGTGCGGCAGGTTCCCGCTATGGTCCCCAGAGCCATCAGTTGGCTGAGAGAGTGTTTGGAGGCTGAAGGGTGATGATGGGGAACTTCTTTCTTTGGCTGTTTTGGGGGTTCAGATGTCCCCTATCCGGGGTGGATGAAGATGCTTTGCCAGCAC
>NW_010513162.1:495-756 GCF_000687285.1 Phaethon lepturus
GCTCCAGGGAGGCAGGAGGGGACCTGTGGCTGGATGTGACACTTCTGGGTTTGCAACTGGTTGGAGAATCGCCACAGTGAAAATTCTGGGGTACTGCAGAGGCAGGTGGGCGAAGCTGGATGGGGAACATCTATGGCCACGTTTGGTTTTGCGGAGAAAACCTATGCTGATGGAGAACAGGCTGCTGGGGCTGGCATGGAACTGGTGGAGGGTTTGTCCCCAGGGTCTGCATGTGTGACCATGGTGGAGGGACACCGGGGC
>NW_010513163.1:0-408 GCF_000687285.1 Phaethon lepturus
GCACTTGGTTGCAAATGCTCCTTCTCCAGCCCCCCATCACAGCCTCAGTTTCTTCATCCGCTCAAAGAAAGCAGCATTTTGGTGAAACGGCTGCACTGAGCGGTGCTGAGCACCCGTCCCAGCCCCGTCCCACCACTGGCGCTGCTCAGGCACGCGCAAGATGCTCCATCCTCTCGCCATTCCCCAGCCCGACAGCGCCGCGTCCGACCCATTGCATGCGGCCAGGGACTGCCCCACCGTCACTCGTCCCCCGGCACCGACGCGTGGCCGGGCGCTGTGCCCCTCGGTGCTCGGCTGTCGGACTCGCTGGAGCGTGGGTTTCCACGCAGGGCTGTCTGCGGCCGCTGCGCTCCCTTATCGCCGCCGCGACCTTTGCTGGTTGCAGATTAGCGGCCGGGGTCCAGTTGG
>NW_010513163.1:581-4493 GCF_000687285.1 Phaethon lepturus
TGGAGCCAGTTGGGTCGTTTGATTTCTGTTGATGGTTATTAGGCAGAGGAAGTGCCAGAAGGGATTTTGACCTCAAGTTTAAACCTATTCCAATTAGAGCCACTGAGCCTTTAATTACCGCGCTCCAGCCACTTCGGTTAAAGCAACAACAAAAACAAACACAAACTTTGGTCAAAGATGGGCTTTTCTTCTAGTGGCTCTTCAGTCTGCTGCCTGCTTTGTCCATGTGCTGCGTGGCTGCGGGCATGGGGCATTTTGGCCCACGAAGCCCCTCGTGCTGCTTTTGGACCCAGCGGCTGGCGCACGTGACACCGCTCCGGGGGGGGCAGGAGGGATGCTGCCCTCGCCCACCACCCCGGCCTGCCGCCCCGGCACATCACCCACCAGTGCGCGAAGGATGCTCCAAGGCCCATGTCCTGGTGCCCAGACAGCTCCAGCACACAAACACCCAAGGTTACGGTTCAGGGGCCCTTTAGAGCTCACCGAGAGATGATGGATATCTTGGAAACACCGATTTCTTACTTAGCATAGCTTCTATTGAATAATTCAATTTTTTTAAAAAGCACTCCAGGGCGCTCTTGTACTTTGCTCCACTTGGCCCTGAGACACGGACGGTGTTTTACTCGCCCTGGGACCACAGAACCTTTTGGCTCCCAGTGCAGACCCTTTCTGACACTCCAGTCCCCCGGCAGAGACCCCTGCCTTTTGCTTTATTTCTTACATCCACCGCTATTAGGTTTTATTAACATATTTTAAGCTCAGCAAAATAGGGCTTGTGTCTGTGTTAAGTCCTACAATTTAAAAATAGTTTCTAGGATACACCCTGTGATCGATTTTTTACACTAAACAATGACTAAACCCTTGCGCTCTCCTTCCCTGACTGGCTTTTGTCCACTCCTCAAAAATTTCAGAAAAAAAGCAAAATGGAAATCCTTGGCCTGAGCATCTCAGCAGCGCAGCACGTGCCAGCGGCTGAAGCGGGGTGACAGCCCGGCTGAGCGCAGGGGTCCCACGGGGCTGCCCCTGGCCCACCTCTCCTGGGACCGGCTCATCCTTGCCGGGACTGAGCAGCCACGGCCCCGCAGGACCCCTCTGCGGCAGCGCCTCTGCTCGCGTTTCCCAAAGGTGCTTTCTTTTACCCCAGCATCTCCCTTTCCTGGGGATGCCCAAAAGCAGCTCGACTCGACCCCCTGCGGCCCTTCCCTGTTCCCTGAGAGATCCAGTTCATCAAGGTGGAGGAAGACCCAAGCACAGAGAAACGCACGGGCCGTGGTTTGTGGTTAAACACCCGCAGAAATTTGCCGCCAGCTGGGTACGGCTTTCTCACCGCAGCCCGAGCCCCCGTCAGCAGGAGACTGGCTTATTTAGGTGCTTATGGTTAAGTCTGTAAGTCCGCATTTTGGCACCTCGTTTCCCCTCCCCAACTGCCACCAGAGGAGCTTTATTGCAGGGACGGAGCAGGGAAGGGGGGTTGCGTTGTGGGAAAGGCTCCGTGCACCCACCCGTGGCTGTGGGGCGGGGTGTGACCACACCACAGGCTGAGGCAGGGTGACCACAACCTTTTACTGTAAACCTCAGCAAAATTCGGCCGGTTTGATCACCTGGATTGTCTCAAACTGCCTCTGGCAACCACACGATGGGAACACTGTCAGACAGGGAAGCCTCTGAGTGGCCATTCCCACACCTCTTTTCCATTGCCCAAACTCTGAAAGCCTAATTCCGCCTCCGGAGCCACGTCTCGGCAGCCAGCTGACTCTCGTTTTTGATCGGGCAAAGCCCAGGCGCAGATGGCGGTGGTTATCGCACACACACGCTCACAGGCAAGACCCTGCGAGGCGACCGAGGCGTTGCAGGACGAAGCCGGACCAGCCCCGCGCTGCGTCTCCTGGGGACGCAGGGATCACCTGGAAGTGCCTCCACCTTCCCCATGGGAGCCCTGACGGACACGTCCCCGCCGGAGCTCAACGCCTCTCTGGAAGCCCAGGACCTCACATGAACGGGAACTTGCCACCGAGATCCAACAGTGCATGGAAAAAGAGGAACCCATGAACTTCCCCGTTAACTTCTCTTGCATTTTCATACATCGATGAGAAGGTATAGCAAGCCTAGGATGTTCATCACGGCTTCTTCATGGAGCACACGAGCCAGAGGGCACTCGGGCACGAGGCCGAGACGCGGGCGCAGAGCTGATGCGCTCGCCTTGCTCCAGAGGAGCTCCGTGCTCTACAGCAAACATACCCCACTGGGTAAGCTGCAGGAATAACACACCCAGCTGGTACCTGGAGCATGGCTTTTGTTGGTTTGAATTTAAAAAACACCAAAACAAACCACCAAAAAGTTCATTGATGTTTACACGCAAGAGATTATCCAACAGCTGATAGACAATTATTTTGCAAGGAAACCAGCCACGAACAATTTGCAGGAGAGAGAAACTCCTCATTGTCCAAGGTCACGGTAACTCTCACCATAGTATTTTCTCAGCAATACATGTGATAAGGGTGACTCCTAATACAACCCTTTGGACAAAGGAGATACCTAAAATGAAAATATATGTAACTTTACTGACCTACTGTTGAGAAACAGATGCTGAATTGATTTAAACTTACTCGTTGGAGCAGGGAATGGACTCGGGCAGTAACAGGACCAGGCTGGGTGAGCATAACAACCCTGCCACTACCCGCACTCCGAAATGTTTTTATGTATATGATGAGTAATAAGTATTACCACTAAACCGGCCTTGTAAATGTTCTGCATTCAAGGAGTTTTTAAAACGTTCATTAATCCAACTGCTACCAGGTTTGGCTTAGCGTATGTATTTTTGCAACGCATTTGTTTCTCTTTCCTTCTAATTAAAGCTATGCCATCTTTTAAACACGAGGCAATGAAAACAACAGTACGTACCACGAAAACTTACTTCGTCACATAAAAAGAGGGCAGGAAGCCCCACGGCCCCTCCAGACACGCTCTGGGTACACGGAGGCACTACAACCGTGTCTGGCGTGGGCTGGAGCTTTGTAGCTCCAGCTGGAGTAATTCAAAAAACTGAGTTATGTTTTCTGGCCCTTTCACAGGTGCTTCCTACCACCCTCTGCTTCAGGATCTCCGGGCCGTCCCCTCCGCCGTCACAAGTACCTTAAAAGAGGAGAGAGCACCAGCCCAGAGAAGAGGTCATGGTAATCCAGCCCGTGAATCATTTCCACTAACGAAGCCACTGAAAATGAGTCAGTCGGTGGCTTTGTGTGGCCAAAGCACAAAGCGATTCATTCATTGCAGCATTTCTCTTGTGAGACAGGACTTCTGCAGTAAAGCAAAAAGGTTTATAGAAATCAGTCCTAAATCTAGCAATATTTATAAACTTCTTGGAAATGTAATTGTGTGTTAGCTAGAGCAAGTGGAGAGGGGGGAAAAAGCCCTTTTTAAGTGTCTGGGAGGTCTCCGGTTTAGTGGTTTTATGCCTCAGCTTAATCCCCTATTTCACATGGATGCCACAGACAATTAGCACCGATCCTTTCACCGGAGGCCGAGCTCCCACCGGAGCGGGCGGAAGAGCACGGACAATGGACAGATCCCATTCGTTTCCTCCGCGGCGGTCCTGCCTTCTCCGTGGGCAGACTTGATTTCCTCCAGCACGCGCCGTTCTCCCGTTATCCGATCATTCTCCCCTCGGGTTGCTTTTCCTTCTTTCATGGGAACTGGAAATAAGATCTCAAGACGTGCTTCCTACAATACCTGGAAAAAAAACCTTGGAGCAACTTTCAAATGATTGCAAAAAGTTTTAAAAAAAATCAATTGTACAAACAAGTCCGGGATTTGGACAAAAAAGCGCGACTCCTCGGTAACACAGCTGAGCTTTTCTGCATCAGGCTGCTACCGATACAAAATAGTTCAACCGTTTCGAGACGCGGAACGAGC
>NW_010513163.1:4563-4867 GCF_000687285.1 Phaethon lepturus
GTTTTTTTCCCCCCCCGCCGAGGCCGCTGGCGAGGTGCTGTTCGCCGGGATCCCTCCCTCGCCCGGAGGCCGCATCCCGGCGTTTCGACGTGCTAACCACAGCCTGACCCGAGGAAGGCTCCGGTAGACGGTCACAGTCCAAGAAATTCTGGAGTTACCAAAACATAAGCAAATCTAAAACCTCGCCCGGAGGCCGCATCCCGGCGTTTCGACGTGCTAACCACAGCCTGACCCGAGGAAGGCTCCGGTAGACGGTCACAGTCCAAGAAATTCTGGAGTTACCAAAACATAAGCAAATCTAAAA
>NW_010513163.1:4908-5599 GCF_000687285.1 Phaethon lepturus
AAACAAAAAAAAAACAAAAAAAAAAGGGGGGGGGGGGGGTGAGGGGGAGCAGCGATGCGGTGCCGAGGTTTCAGAGATGCCGTTCCAGGCGCAGGCAGTACGAAAGGTGCGATGCCAACCATCAACCATCCCCCCCCAGCAACCTTCAGCGGAAATCGCATCGCTGCGTCCGAGGTCGCCGTGCGAGGCGGCACCTTTGAAAACCGCCATGGGAATCACAGACAGCGGCCGCCCGAAGGGCTGAGCCGACGCGGCCCCCGCCCCTCGCCCGGGAAGGACGGAGCGCGCCCTGTTCCACGACCAAAAGATGAAACCCGTGTCTGGGAGATTAAGTCTGGAATCCTGCCTGAAGCGGCTCAGAGGTTGACGATGCTGGAAGGAGAAAACCACCCGGCCGACAAAATGCAGGCGGGAAGGCCAAGGGTATTTATTTGGCCACTGCAGAGAACCACAGACCTGCCACTTCCATGGTATAAAGCGGCTGAGCTGTCACAGACCCCAAATAATTATTTGGGCTTGGAGTCGGGGCTAAGCCACGCCGTACCCAAGCGTGGGTTTCTTCAGACCCCGTCACCCACCCGCTTTCGGCAGCGCATCCCGCCCCTGCGCTCCCAGAAGCGCCGTCCGCAGCGGGATGACGGAGCTGTAGGTGTCTGCAGCTTCAGGCTGAATGAAGAGAAACAGGGATGCC
>NW_010513163.1:5630-19256 GCF_000687285.1 Phaethon lepturus
TCTGAACATACAAGACCAAGTAAGGCCCAGATGCCAAGAGAGTAAACACGAGGCTGACCTACCAAGTTTGGGCAAATGGCATTCAGAGTTCCCTAATGCTACAGATTTTGCCTTGCAGGATAAACTCAGTGATTCCCTCCGTGCACGTTTGTTCTTGTTTAAAAAGGAAGTCTCTGTGTAACCTCCATCTATCTCTGCCAGCCCCAGCTGCTTGTTTGTGAGGACTATACGTGTGAGAAGTTCAAACCCACGAACAAACCATTTCACGAGGCAGAGGAGTTATACACGTGAGGCTAAGAAAAACCCAACACGTCCCCAAAGATGCGTGGAATCGCCGTTCCCTGACCTGCCAGGCTGACGCCGAGGACGGCCTCAGGGTTTGAAAACCTGGTTACAAAAAGGAAGACGGACACCTTGGAGATCTGTGTTACACCCTCTGCGGAAAAGTACCCAAAGTCCCACAGATAATCTGCATTTGTAATCAATAACCAGGTGCAATAAAGCATTGAAACTAAATGAAACACCGCTCTGCAGGAAAATTTGCTACATAAGTGACATTTATTAATGTTCTGCTATATTTACAGTTTTAACATAGTAAAACTCCAAAGTGAATTACCACTTGGCAGAAAGCACAAAAGTGCACATTAAATCTACATTTATAACACATCATAATCTCTGCTAGCACAAATTATAAAAGCAAGAATTACAGGTATGTTAGGAATTGTCTCAAGAGTCCCAAGCCAAAGGAAAAAAAAAAAAGGGGCCTTTGTTTTGCAAGGTAATTTCTTTATACAAAGTTGCAACGTGATCTTTCATTTTTACACTACCAACGTGTACCGTGAAAATCCCTATGTAGTCCAAAAAGTAGGTAGTATGAAAGTAAAGTATACTACAACATAGAGAATATAGACTATTAAAAAAATTAATACTTGTGCCACCTTCAGAGTAACACTCCCTCCCAATCACACCTCAAGAGCCTGTACCGCACAGACCCACTTCTCCTTTCAGCCACAGCCAGCACGGGTGCCGCGGGATTTAAGCGGCGGAAAGGTGCGTAACCACAGCGATGTCATCGCCCCCACTTCTGAGATCATCCCTGCGGGCCCTCCGCTTCACGCGGGCTGTACAGGACAGACCAGAGGCCAAACCCGCTCCCAGGCTGGAGGAGGAAATAAAGCAAGCCTGTCCCCTGCTGGCTCCGGGGCTGGGCTCATGCTACCGAAATCACTACAGAAACTATCTATATAGGGCTTTATCAGCACGTCACAGACTCGACTGCAATAGCTTTTTCAAACATTAGCCACTAATGATTCAATGAGTACAGAATTCTGCATTAATTATTAAAATTTTACACCTAGAAACAAATAGAAAGAAATGCTTCTCTTTTTTTTTTTTCTTCCCCGACAGTACTTTATTTATTTATTTATTTTAAAGCAGGTGATTATTTTTTCTTCTGCTCCAGAGTCTTGATTCACTTCCTGCAGGTGTCCTGCTGCTGCTTGAGAGAGAATTCACTAACGCAGGAAGACGTTTGCCAGAAAACATCTGTCGGAGAAGGATATTGAATATTGAAACTATAGTTAGATTGTTATTTTGGATAACAGAAGGATGTAGTTCACAAAGAGTGCAGGATGTCTAAAGGCTTATAAAGTACCCCAGCACACAATGACATGGCTCGAGCAAAACGCTCAGTGGTTTTGTGCATATTTTATAGTTACAAAGAGTTAAAATTCCTTAGGGGAAAACGGACACTAAACCAGACAATGCTCTTAGAAACACCGGCGTAAAAACACATAGGCATACGACATGACACTGCGTTTGCGCTATGAGAACAAGATTTGGCTCGGTCTTTAGTTGCTGCATCCACCCAGCATGATGATGAGCTTTGCATCTTTCTACCAAGTGTTCTGGTATGAGAGAGACATCAGCTCTCGCACACTGCCCACTCCAGCCACGCCGGCTGGAACGATTTAACCCCAGATCCGGCACAAAGCACCTGCCCTTATCACACGGCTGACGAGCTCTGCTGAGATACTGCCAACGACGCTGCGCGTTGCTCGCACGCGCAGACTGAACAGCAAATGCCAAGCTTTCGATTGGATTCGTTTTCACCAGTTATTGTTTTCTGCTGTGCACTAATTTTCTAATACTGATCCCTGCTCTAAAATGAAAATGATCAATCACTGTGCCCTTTTCACTATAGAGGAAATCTAATCTTAAGAACTATACTACACTGAAAATCCAAGTCTTTTGTGGTTCCCCTGCTCAGAATGTAAAGATTTATTTTCAGGGGAAGTGTCAAAGTTGTAATATTTAGAAATTATTCTGGATATTTATCTCAATATATCTAAAAGAGAGTGTTTTGGCCATTTTAGAGGTTTCCAAAAAAATGAATAACTAAATAAATTTTAAAAATCCCCAAACTCTACACCTCCATCCTCACAAGCAAGGAGTCAAGCAAGGTCTCTAAAATTGTAATTTCAAATTCTGAACATAGGAAAAGCCTGTGCAACAAGAAACCACACAGTTCCTTTAACAAGTGAAAAATTAAGTTTCAGTAAAAGAGCAAAATTTTAAAAATTGTTCCGTGAGAACTACAGATGATACAGCTGATGCATAAACACTCACACTACATGACCATACAACTGGGGGAAATAAACCCTCTGGTGATTCAGCATGAATTTGAGAGGATATTACGAATCCCAGAGGAGGTCATAAACCGTAACTTTGTTAAACAGAACAGAAACACTTAAATAAATTGACTGAACTATTTTTACACACTATCACCAGTGGAAAATTCAAGCTGGAAAACACTGCACAATGACCGTTTTGTGTAGCGTGTTCTCATTACAGACTAGAAATGAAGCAGAATCTTATGCAATTTGCAGTTTCTAATAAAAGGAAAGTGCATTTGGAAAAATCAAGCCTCAGTTTTAAATTCTGAACAATTTAATGACCCCCAATTTAAAGCTGGGGTTTGTTTGGTTTCTTTATACTACTGTTCCAGCTGCAATTGCTTCAACCCTGTCTTGGGGAAATCTAGTGTTATTATGATATTTCTAAAGGGAGCATCGTGTTGCACTCGCCATCTGGGAAGCAACCTATTACAGGATTTCCTTCCCCTCAGGGAGGGACAGTTAATGCAAGGCCATTATCTGCTGCAAGCAGGAAATTATGCTAGAAGGGTTCAACTACTTAAGCCTCCTCCTTTAAAGTCCCATTAAGAAGGCAGCACTGTTAAGGTTCAGCCTTAAAGCGAAAGACTCTTAGGCATTATGGTTCAGACAGGACAGTATCTCCAAGTATGTGGGAGGGTTTTCAGAAAGCAAAGGTGTGCAAGAGTTTAACTTCTTCAGGAATTTGGAAGTAAATCAAACGGCACACAAAATCCAGACAAATTGTTCTTTCTGGGCCATAAACCAAAGACACTGGCAGAATCTTCTAACATTTTGTGACCTTTACTCACGTTTAGCACATACCACGTGCTTCAGGCATGCTATTTATTCTGAAAGACATGCCTGCCAAATACAATGCAATACCAAGGGGCAGAGACGTTGTTCTTGCAATCCAGGTTATGCAATCTAATGAATATACAATTCCTCAAAGCAAAAACTTAGGAAGAAACATCAAGCATTCCTCTGCTCCCCACCAAGTCAGTCTGGACACTGTAGAAACAGGAGCTGCGTATGGGATACCAAGAAGCAACTGTTTTCTGCTGTCTTGTATTCTAAAAATATTCAAGCAAAGAAAAGTCTAGCCTAAGAGAGTCACTAAATAGAGTTAAAAACAGAACAGAGAAAATTCAGGAAAGCAGAAACTTTACCTTTAGTAAATAAAGAGAACCCTGGTTCTGGGCAGAGTGGAAAAAGTATCTGGCATCTTCCTAACCTTTGCGTAATTAATAAATCCTCTGAGAAACAGCAGAAAACCTAGATGGGAGAAACATATTTGTCCAGTTAACACAGGTGTTGCTTCTTCAATTGGAGAGGGAGCATTTCAACTCACCGTTACTAGCACGGAGGGACCTAAGTCACTGGGATGCACAATAGCTGATTAAATACAACAAATCTTGGGGTATCAGTGACACCTAATCTTTCCATTTCAGGCAATCTCAAAAACAAACTTTCCTTAGGCAATCACAAAACTTTCGACTCCAAATGAGATCCAGTCATTTCCAAAGGAGGAAAAAGAAAAGAAAAAAAGACAGACTGCAACGCACTCTTGCATTTAAAATAGAAGAACAGATATAACATCAATTACTGTGAAGACACGCATTGTTCTCCTCTTTACTCATTCTGGATGATAAACAGGATGCTGCCACCAAGAAATGACAACGAACGGACAGTGTTTATGTGTACCTTTAAAACCTAGAAGGCGTTCAGTAAGAGCAGGAGTCGTCCTCTGAGGCTGACATTTCAGTTTTACATCTATATGCACACATTTTAATAGCCAGTAAAGCTATGCTCACAAAAGCCCTAACTGCAGTTTACAAAGTTTTTAAGCATGCATTCCCTCTTACCCCCCCGAACAAACACTCACCTAGTACAAGGAAGACCCACCAAAGCCAATATTGGCCATCAAAGTAACCAGGAAAATAGGTGGAGAACTAAAAAAAAATCAAACAAAACCCAACCAGTTAGAGTACATGGAAGTCTCCGAACCCAAATACGTTTTCAGCAATTCCAGCAGTAACCAAATCAAGCCCGCCGCATACAAGAGAGCTTACAGAATGCTGTATTTCATCAACTGCACAGACTGCAGGAAGCAAGCTACCTCCATGAGCTTTCATTTAAGGTTTTTCTACACACGTCAGACCAACTCTAACAAAGGGGAACGGAACAGATGCAATACCCAGACATAAACTCTTGCAGTCGGTGGAGCAGAAAGACACTACTGAGCAAACACTCCTATTTTGCCTGACATCTTTGATGTTCATAAACCACGGCTGCAGTTTCTGAAAGGGAAGACTAGGTTTGCAGCAGTGCATCATGTTAATTACACTGTAAGGTTGGACAGTATAGCAAACAAAAGTTGAAAACGAAATCCCAGATCTGTGGAACCCTCTGACAAGATTTTCTGTTGGCAAAATTACTGCTTATTGAATTAAAGGCACCAACACTATGACAGCACTGAAGTTCACTATGTGACTTGTATATAACATCACTATGTAACTTGTAATTGTATGTGGTAAACACAATTTAACTTTTTTGTTTTCTTCCTATTCAAGTTTTAAAACCTAACAAAAGGTAAGCTTGTTATCGAAGTTTAAATCAAATACACAGTTAAGGTCACCTGCTTCTGTCACACCTCCTGATCCAGTAAACAGTTTTTAACACCACTGTTACAAAATGACCCCAAAAAGGTAAACTTTCTACAGAAAAAATTAACAAATACTGTATTTACAAATTATAACTCTTAGTCACAAAAGATTAGGTATGAAGTGACAGCCCCAGAAATAATGCTCTCTACTTATGCACAGCTGATGAGCTTTCTTGCTTGAAATTCAAACTTTCAGCCTGGCACGTCTGCATAACGTTTTCACAGACACCATCTTTCCACAGGCTCCAAATAAAGCTTTTCCAATAGAAATATTTTCTCCCAATCCCTCCAAAAAATACTTTGGCTTCCCCCCCCATTCCTTCCAGCATCAGCATATCTATATACTTTTTTTCCCCCCAGAAAGGTTTCTCTTTCTCCTCCTCCAAGTTTTCAAAAATACTGTATCAGCCTTTCTTGCTTCTGCAGGCAGAGGTCTGAGCCCAGGAGGGCAGTTCTGATCAGCCATCCCCTTCCTCTCCCTGGGTGACCTGGTGGAGGGGAGCACAGGGGATGTTCTAACAGCTTGGATATGCCCAGAGCTTGGAAGCAGGAGAGAAGCGCGCTTCCTCCTGACGCTCTGCTGCTTGTGCCGCAGGCGTGTCACACCAGAGGGCACCAGCGGGCTTCTCCCATCCATGTGACAAAGCCGTGGCTGCCTCTACCCCCAGCAAAAGCAAACCTCACACCTCCCATTTTTCAAGTCCCTATTTTGCTGTCCTCATCGGCTATCCCACATTTCAGAGGATTATTTTTTTCCCCCCCCAGAGGAGCACCTAAGGAACATCATACTGGAGAGAAACATCCCTGTGCTGACGGCAGGGCTTGCTTTACCTGGAGAAATGTTTTACAAAGATCAGATCATTGTTACTGCTCAAGACACAAACACCTTTTGATCCAATACAGGGGCTCTGTCAGAGCGCACCATACCTGGGTGTGCAATCTTTATTCTCTTTTATTACAGTAATAATTCCAGCATATGAACAGGACAGGATGATGAAAAAGCTCTCGGTGAATAAGGGCCTCAAAATCTATTTCATTATAAAAAGCTAAATTTATAACTAACTTCATATAAGTGAGATAAAAAAGAGCTGGGGGAAAAAAAAGTACTAGTGTCTATGTACGTGGTTTTGCACTTACCCTGACAATAAGGATCCACTTAATAAGAGACAGACCAAACCCAGAAATGGCCCCATATCGTCCTGCAGCTGAAGTAGTCAGACAGAAAGACAGGAAAAATCCAATCCAGTTGAAGAGGAATGCCACTGAGAAAGCAGCAGAAAGGCAGCAGGTCAAATCCTCTTTATAGTCCAAGGAAAAAAAAACCCCAAAACCATAAAACCCTTCCACACAGGTTTTTCCTGGTGCTACATAAACCTAAGTGTGAAAATAACTCTAGCTATTTTGGGTCACTGCTTGAAAAAAGTTAAGTTCCACCATGTACTTACTAAAGAAAGTTAGCATGAAAATGCCATCATTTCCTATCCTCAGCTGGTCGGTGTCGTCAAAGTCATCCCGTGTCACAAAGTCATCATCCTGCAAATCAAAGGCAGACAAGACGTGGGTGGATTTAAATCAGTCCAGTCCATACAGCAATCTCAATTCTGCATGTGGCTCTTCAAGAAGGGGCCAGCAAATTGTATAGCCCTCAAAAAGCAGTGTACAATGGAGGGATGCAAAATGCTTCGTTCACACTTAAGGAGGGTGGGAACCATCAATCTCAAAATGCTACAAATGCAAGGAGGAAAAATCCCCACTCCTCATCCAGAGATGATGCAGGGCATGAAATATTAAGTCACTGGCAGTATTTTTCTTTTTTTTTTTCTTTTCTTTTTTTTTTTTTTTTTAAGACAGTCAAGGTCCAGCATGTTCCTGTTCTCACTGTAAAGAATTCCCCTACTCATCAAAAAATTAAACTTATCATCTCAGCAAGGAATTTAGCTTCTATGAAGAAGTATAATGAGCAGTGGACATCTAATGCTAGTAGGGATGAGGGAAGAGGCTGAACAAGAGATAATGTTGAAAACAACAAAAAGAAATTAAAAAAATGAAAAAGTAATTATTCTGACAGAATGGTTTATCATCCTTGTATCAGCCACAGTGACCTCTGGAAAAGTCAACTGAGTAAGCAGCAGGAGTATCAAGCGTAGATATGCTAGATGGCTGAAAAATTAATCCTAAATCTTTAAAGAAAAAAAAAAGAAAAAAACAGTGACAGTGCACACAGATACAGCACAGTTCCTCTGTCAGCTTGCCAAACTGATCTGGACAGCACATGCTGGCATTACTGAGATGTAATGCCATCATCATAGCTGCCCAGAGGAAAATTAAAAACAAAACAAAACTAAAAAAACACTCCACAAAATTAGCCATAGAACTCTTGGGAGTGTGTAACATCATCACCCCAGAAAGCTTAAAAAAAATCATGACACTTGATCAGCAGGAGTTAAACCAGAAATTCTACACAAGCAGTGCGAAGGACATCCAGCCAGCCAAGCGTACTCACCCTTCCAGGAACCAAGGGAATTGTGGCTTCAGCCTTGGTTCTCTCTGCCTCATCATAACTAGGCAATGTTGTGGCCACGTTGTAAGATGGAGGCTTAGGAAATCCTGACTCATCCTTGTAGTCAAAATAAGCTGAAAAAAACCACAGTTATATAGAAGGTAACTTGTCAGTTCCTTAAGAACACTGTGTTGGGAAAGAGAAACGTTTCAGATGACTTCAGAAGACCCCAATACCCCAGACTGTTGAAGCCTGCCCCTCCTGTCCCCTCCCCACCCTTCTAGCCTCTTGCCATCCCAAAACAGGAAGTGAAAAACATGGGACCACCTCATCCAATATAAAGTTATATGCAGAGCACTACTTTAACATGCCTGGCTGTACTTATTTTTAACACAGTGATGCATACTGTGTCACTCCTGACTTCAATAAACAGAAGTAGTCATATTTTCAAATTCAAGTGGTTTGAATGAGTCAAAGAAGGATCACTGCAAGCCTCAAGGCACTGGTGACCATCTTTTCCAGAGAGAGACTCCAAATTGTTTTCTGATGGAGGGGAAAGCGATTGGAACAAAAATCAAACATAGCACTTCCAAGTCCCAGTCGCTGAGTCGCGCTTCGGAACCAGAACTAATGGGACATCTTTACAGTTGGTGTTCCAAGGCAGGACACTCAAGAGGCAGCTTGAGAAACACAATATTCAAACTTCTATCCAAAGCTGGCTGACTGAGAGACTATGCTGCATTTGATTCATGAATCTCATTTGAACGGTTGACTATGAAAAGTTCTGGAGGAAAAAAAATTAGAAGATCTATCTAAACCAAAATACTCTGATACATAACCAGCACAAAACAAGCTGTTTTCCTAAAAGCTGTTAGTGACATGACAGTATGACGATTCAGAACATGTATAATCCTTATGATGAAGTCCTTAGTTATTGAAAACTGCACAAAGAGTGAATTCTTTCATCCCTTTTAAGTATCAAGTCCTTTTTGGAAGGAGCACAGTATAATCCAATGCCAAATAATGAGAAGGGAACCACAAATCCTCAAAGCACTTTGATTTTTAACTGTCTTCAATCTACCGAGAACACTGTGAAATGTAACTTGAACACCATTTTATGGGATGACATCAGATGAATGTAGCCAAAATGCATCTTCTAAACCACAAGTAACAATAGTCTCTCTGGATCGATTCTGATCCTTGCAGCCTTGGTAAGGATGCCGCAATGCCATCTGTCAGTAAGAAGAACAATTAAGAAAGAACAACAGAGCAAACCTAGTTATTTCCTTTCAGTTAAATTTACCTGTATTCTCTGCAGAAATGCTGCTGTAAGGTGGAGGGGCATCATTGACCACTGGTGCAGTCTCGCCTGGCTCCTCTTCATTCTGCAGCTGAACAGACCCACACACAAGAGAGGTTAGTGGGGTTTCTCAAGTTCTGTGAAATTACCCCTGTAGTTTTAATTGCACACAAGAGACTCTTCTGGAAGAAGACTCTTCTTCGGCACCGTGGGACATTTGAGCAGCTGCTCAACTTCCCTCCGGAGCACTCCCACTTGAAATGATCAATATGCCATCTCAGTTTTAATGTATTTTTAAATTGTATTCTCACTCACACACCTGGACTTCAACAAAGCACAGCATACACCTTTTTAGTACCTTTCCATTTCCCTGGCACTTCCTCAGATTCCTCGGCTCACACTGCGTAGGAGCTGCAGTTGCGCCTGTTTTAGTCGAAGAAATGCCATGAGATACCTAACAGAAGACTCCATTGCTGCCTGTGGCTTTGCTAAGGAAGGGTTTTTTCATGGATACATTACTTAATGTTACATCTAAGTATGAATCTTGCCATTTCCCTTCAACCTTTCACACTGTATGACTGAAAAGAAGACAGCTTATCTTGTGCACTGTGCTTCCCACAGGCTCTGTATAAATAACCATACAGCTTATCAAATACACAGTGCCACTTGCTTGAAGCAGGTATGCAAACACAGGCTTTGATTAGAGAAGCTGACAACACCAAGCCAGAAGTGTTCAAAGCAGAACGCACCAGAAAGGAATTTACAGATCAGCTGCCATCTAATTTTTTTCTTGCCATTTCTCATCATCTCATCAACAAAGAAGCTGAGGTTTTATGCAGAAAGACAACTCATTTCAAATAAGCACCTTGGGACTGAACCACTTGCCTGAACAGAGAGGTACTACCCTCTTGTAACCACCACAAAACAGCAGCAGCCCCACAACTTCTTCCTTAACATGTTCTTGAACTCTCCCTCCTGCACGCCCATGCTAACACTCTTGAAGCCGTCCATGATATTTTGCTGTGTTGTCTTTGCCATTCAAGTCCTTCCCAAGCATTTATTAATGCAGGGAGGTGAGGGGGTGGGGAGGGGGGGATATGTTCTTATTTTACTTGTATGTCTTACCAGGGGGGAAAAAAAAAACAAAACCAAAAAACCAGCTCACACTTCCAAATGGAGGTCTTGTTTTATATGTAACTGTGCTGCGTCTCAGGTTTTTATTCCTTTTGCTGCCTAAGGTCAAAGATCAGACTACATCCATGTCCTCTGTGAAAGTCAAAGCCAAAACTTTTTCAGATGTTTTAAGTGCAATTCATCAGACACTTGCATCCAAACCACAGCCGCACGTCTGAACTGTGAGACACCCGAGTCCTACAAGCTTGCCGAGAAGAGCATGGATTGCTTCCTCTCCTCCGCCATTAACTGGACAGCCGCACACCTCCATCAGCTCCACGACCGCGAGCAGCGGCAAGCCAGTGGCTCACCCAGACGCAATGTCCCCGCTGGCTTCCCCCTCCTCGGCGTGGAGGCTGCCGTCCTCCCCATCCTGCCGGCAGAGCTGCCGTGTCATAGCTCCCGACGCCAGTTACGTCAAAGATGATCTTAACCACACCGGCCGCTAAGGAGTTTAACCTAGTAAGGTTTCAGTGACTGGGGTTAGCAGGCAGCGACAGAACCGTTCTGCTGGCAGGTCCAAGGGGTTGGCCGAGACGGGGAAAGAAACAGCACCGGGCAGCGCTGGAAAACATTCAGCAGCACTGTCACCCAGTCCAGCCGTACCAAAATAACAGACCGTCACAGAAGCAGGACTCTGCTCACCGGCAGACGAAGATCACCTTCCTACTCGAACAGCAGCCGCCATCCCCACTCACATTTTCCAGACGGCAGAGGTGGAAAAAAAGAGGGAGCTGCTCAGCCTCAAGCTTTCCGGGTAAGAACTCCCTACATGGCACAAAGCTAAACCACTTCACTGAAGAAGGAGAAATTAATTAAGTGATCGGATGAAAATTTAATCCGTATTACACCAAGAGCACCTCCTAGCACAGATGCTGTGGGTGTCAGCAGGAGACATGCACAATGCTGGACCCGGGCAGACGCGAGCGCACACAAAATCAATCCCTTTCTGCGCACCAGGAGCGAGGCCACGGGGTACACAGGGCGGAGGCGGCAGGCACCTGCCTCGATAGCTGCAGCTTTAATTAGCCTCCGGGCACACAAGCAATTACACGATAAGCTGCAGCAGCTCCTACAACAGCAATGCGTCTTCATCTTTTCCAAACCAGTTAACTCAGCCTGAGCCCTTACCAAGAAACAAAAATGCCTTATTTTACAAACCCCATGGAGTTCCATTAGAAGAAAATGCAAATTAACTTGTGAAGTAATTGTTTATTAAAATAAGCTTTAAAAAAATAACAATAAATTAAAAAAAAAAAGCGCGCGCACTGCTTGCAGAAATTCAGGAGCAGCCTGCACACAGTGCGAGAGGGGCAACGTAAGGGATAACATAAAATGCAGCGAGTCAAACTAGTTGATTCAGTCTCTCCCAGCTCTGGAGTCTACGAATTCTCACAAAATGCTCCACCAGGCTAATTTTCAGTCTACCCAGGAAATTCAGTACTTCTCCCCCTTTTTTTCTTCTGCCTATGTAGGACCCAGACCATCAAGGAAGGAGGAAAGGCTCCAACACACGAGACACTCTGGATACTGCATGCCCTGCGTTACCTGCTCTCCTAGTGAGGCGGCAGCAGAAATTAAAACCCTGATGTTCGAAAGGAAGAAGACTTATGCACCCTACAAGTACAGTCACCAAGGAGGGGGAAAGGAATATATGTGACACCACTGCAAGAGATGAAACGAAACAGGACAGTCGAGTGCAGTATTAGTTCTTACCACTGGAATTCTCACAAGGGCCTTCTTTCAATAGCAAAAAGAAATACCTATTCTTTAAACTACCTCATGTGGGAGAAGCAAGCTGAACTTACTGCTAGCGTCAAACCATTGCTATCCAGGTAATGACGCAAAAAACTTAGTTACTTCTTAAAATTGTGCTAGAGGCTGTAGGAGGTATACAGTTATAGAAAGTGGATTTTTCTTCTAATGGACAAGGTACACAAATGCCTTCCAGCCTTTTTAATGATTCCAGGCATCTAAAATTCAACTAAGTGCTTATTAGCAAAGCAGTGAGGGTTCATGTGACAGGAAGAGTGAGTCATCAGGCCTCGCGTGGCCCCGTGCCGCTGCGCTGCGCTCGCTGGCATGGTCCATCCCCGCTGCACGCCATGAGGAGGGCTGCGCTACGAGGGTTTGCAGGCAATTCCCCCTTGGGCCGCTGCCGAGAGCCTTCAGAATCTGGAGAACCCGATTAAAGCAGCATTTGACTGAAGTCTGCTTTGCTGAGGCTGTGGGGTGTTCTTTCTTTCATTCACTGATGGATTTTAGCTTTTAAAGCAAGGTTCTTGTATTTGCGGCATTAAAAAGTAACTCAGCAATGCACACAGCTATTAAAAAAAAAAAGTCTGGCTGTGATTTTTTCACCGGATTGCTAAAACAACAGAAAGTTGCCTGGCAGAACGGGATAAGACCCAGGAACATTTATTTTCAAAAAAACACCATCAGAAGCTTGGCTCTGAGCAAGACATCACCTCTGTCTGCCACGTCCCCCTGCTTGAGACATACCTCGCGTAAATATACACAGCAGAGAGGCATTAAAGTTCAAAATTTACAAAATGTTTTGAACTATTTCCACATAAACTTTGCAGAAGGCATTTTCAATAAATATATTTGTTAATTCTTCCAAATTTTCTAAACTTAGTACAGTTTTGGATCTTTTTTTTTAACCTCCCCTTGCCCCAAGTCCTTAGGCTGCATGCAAATATTCCTTATACTAAATCAGGATTACTACAAGCTTTGTCTTAGCAATATATCATCACTAATACATTAACTCAGCAGTATACCATGAATGTTTACTGCATTTCAGTTCTTATTTTATGTTCTGGCACACAAGGTAGAACAGCACAGAAATCCCACAGGAGCCCTACAGTGAAGATAACCCTAATCAGATCCCATTTCTGTTGTTACTATGGTTTCTGTGAGTTCTCAAAAAGGCAGATACTTAGGCTAATGACAGAAAGAGAATAAATATTTTTTAAAAAGGCAATAGGATTTATTTTTTCATAACAGTGAAATCACAACCATTGCAAGCCAAATGTTTAAAAAAAATCATTTTAAGATATGTATCACTACTAAATTTGAGAGTACTCCAGCAAGGCAACAGCCTGCCCACAAAAAGGTCACACTTCACGCCCGTTGCAACACCACTTTACTCTTCTCCTTCCATATCTTTGGCCTTTTGGATGCAAACAAAAGCTTCTGCCAACTCTGAAAGAGAAGCAAATTATTTTTATTGACCTATGCTTCACTTTAAATGGACCCTGATTTGAAACCCTGACTTTTGCCCAATGCTGTTGCAGATTCCTATAACTTAATATCAGCTTATTAATCAGCAGGA
>NW_010513163.1:19287-24316 GCF_000687285.1 Phaethon lepturus
ATTAGCTATTAAACAAGTCAACCCACATGCATCAGCCCTCTCCTTGACGAGCAAACAACCGTTTTCTCCCGTAGGCACTTCCAGTTCGTTTACCTGAAGGAGAGCGACAGCCCTGAACAGCGTGTCTACCCCAGCCACGCGCACCCAAGCGCGGCACGGCGCGTGCTGCGCGGCTCCGAGGCGACACGCTCGGCCGTCGCGCTGCCTAAGCAAGCGCTCCCCTGGCTTCCCCCTGCACCCGGAGACGCTGATGCTCCTGCCCAAGCCTTGCACTGGGGAACCCATTCTCCCCAGGGCCCGGAGCACAACCCAGCTCTGGGGAGCGACCTCCCCAGGTCTCTGCCAACCTGAGCTACTTCTTCATTTTAATAAAGGATTGAAAACCACTCCCCCTCCCAAAAAATGCCTTTTTTTTTTCCCCAACAGACCAGCTCCCTGCCGCGCAGCAAGCACGCAGCTGCACCCACGCAGCGGGAAGCACGGAGCAAGGACCAGAGACCAGCAGGAGCATCTGTCTGAAGGGTATGTTTGCAACGACCCTCCCAGCCACCTCAGTAAAAACACCAACCGAACCGGCTTTATGTCCGTCAAAACACAACCTGTGCTCACCAGGATGTTGCTCTTCACTGACTCACTGCAGGTAATGGCCTGACAACATGGAAATACACCTCAGTCCTGGGAAACACACTGATCTAATTCCCTCCCCTCTGTTCAAAGAGGGAATTATACTGGTCTGGCTAGGCTGTGAACAGGCACTTGGGCCAGCACAAACCTGTGCCTCCAGACTGTCCTTAGATTTGAGTCTTCAAGGTCTGAGAACAGAAGAAGGTTTTAATCTTAGATAACTGTAATTAAATTTCACACATGTAACAAAGCATAAAGCCTTACTGTAATATTTAGGATCACATTAACATTTTTCTGGGTATTAAGATATCACAGAAAGAATTCCGGATCTTTCAAGCATTTTAAAATGCCACAATTTTTTTAATTGTCGTATGAAGACATGTTAAGTACCTCAAAGAAAAAAAAAAATACCATTGTGCCACCTTATTTCAAATTTGAGTATTTCACAAGAAGAGGCAGAAAGAGTGAATGGATACACCTTAATATTAAATTTTTCCTATTAGTCCCAATGACAAAGAATCAGAACTCACACACAAAACCTTTCCTATTTGCTTTTGGTATGGCTCCTTCTAAAATGCAACATAAAGAGGTCTCACATCTCCTGTGAGCCACTTACCAACCCAAGGCCTGAGGGTCTCTTCCTACGTTTCCTTCCCAGATGGGGTTACTGAGTGCCACTGAATTTTAGTGATGAGAGAAGAGTCACCAAAGAAGTCCAACACAATCCTGATACCTGAGATAGTTTTTTAATTTTTTTTTAAAGTTTGCATGCAAGGCTATTTTCTCCTGTTACACAAGCCCTGTGATGATACTGTACTACTTCTGCTTCACTGCCTGCCCCAAGTCCTTTAAGTTTGAGAGATGGAATACATTTTAATTCTGTAATTACTTTTTTGCATAGAATCACTAAAACCTTGCAAACTCACCTGGCAGGTACTGTTGCCTACAGAAGTGGGTGTTTCAGAACAAAACAGTGAGACTTTAGTCACCTGAACACAGACAGGGCTGGACACTGGGCAGCTTCAGACAAAGCCTGCAGTCTCCATCGGCTGCAGCAGAACGCAAGAGTGGCGGCTGTGCAAGAAGCGTGACTTTACTCTCCAAGTTTATTTTAAATCTTCACTGGTTTTATGTCAATGGACACCTCCTGTTCTACTCTGAACACAAAAAATAATTTTTTTTTTTTTAAATGGGAGAACAACCTACCCTGGAAATTTCCTTACCGTTCTTATCAGCTGCCTGTATCTTTAGCAAGCACATCTTCTGCACACTACAAGTACCTCACCAGGGAAACAAATAGCCAGACATTGCTAATTCTCACTGCTGACATTAAAAAACAGGGTATATTCTCATCTTCTAGTTTTGATCTGCATGCCCATTTCAGCTGCAAAATTAAACACAAGCTTAAGGTAAGCACAAGGTGGCAACTGACATCTGCCTCCCTATTTCACTCCAGCCTTCCCAGGTACTAAGTGAGCACTGTGCTCCTTCATGGATTTAAACTGCATTCACGTTATATCTTCAGCAATATATTTCTTCTACAGTTTCACTGAAAGAAAAGACAAACAAATGGAAAAATCTTTCTTTCTTATGTTTTCCATAGACACCTCCCCTTACGTAATGATTCATGATCCATATAAGCCTTCAACAAGTAGAACAGGAAGAAGTATCACTTAAAAAGGAATATGTCCTCATTATTTAACACACGCACCATTTTCTAGGTGGGTTTACATTACTCATACACATCACATATTTTCAAATGCCTCAAGTAAAAAGCATGCCTCAGTTAACATCATAAACCTATTAAAAGCCTGGCTATTTTTTCCAGAATGGAGGCTAGTTTCTATTCTAAGGACAAAATACAGTTCTGCCACTGAACTCACAATCCAGGGGTTGTAATCAAAAGGCCTTAAGCCACCTAATCCTAACAACATCCCTGTAGAACTTTCCCAAAGGCAAGTCTAAATGACAACAGCCTCCCAGCCTCTCTTTTTGGGACGCAGCACTGCCCAGAATAATGACAGCAGGGCGTGCTGCAGCCTTCCTTCCCCCCAAACATCTCCCATTCCTAGCTCCAGCAAGCACAGCTCAGTCACCCGGCCTGCAGAGGAGGAACCGAAACCAGCAGTCTGCCTCGCCAACCCTGCCTGGCTCCCGCACGCTGCCCCAGCCCGTGCTCCCAACAGAGAGGGGCCAGGGGAAGCTCAGATCCTTTTTCTGGACTTTTAACTTTATTCTTCATCGAGTTGCACTTCCTCAGTCTACTAGATCAGACTGCCCCATCATCCAAAGGCATCATTGCAGGCTATTTTTTATCAGATAATCTAATGCCTGAACAAAGCACAAAGCCCAGAAAGTCAGCTTTAGAAAATAAATCATATGCCATCGTACATCCCTTTAACACCGCACGTACCAGTGAGTGGACAGAGGTTGTCAGTTTGCAGCAGAGGAGGCTGCTGGGGGTGCACAGCCCACCCGTCTGCAGGGTAGCACGGGCTGAGGAACACAGCAGAAGAAGAAACACACAGGTTTCAAACTCAGTTATCAACTTCTGTTGTCCTCAGATTATCCTCATTAACTATCGCCTTTTTTTCTGAAAATACACACACTCAGGGAAACCTACAAATATTTTCTATGTTCAAATAGCGCCCACACCTCAGCAGCGCTGCTCCTGCACGCAGGTCAATACACCATAACGCTTCCAGGAGCAGGGGTTACAGGACCACAGCATGCTTCGGCGGTCTATCCCATCTGGCTGCACAGCAACCGCCTAGTCATGTGACAAACTCCACTAACACATTACACACCCTTTCCCCCTGTGTCCCCCCCCCAAATTATCAAGTTTTAAAATTGTCAGTTCTTCTCCACTGCGTCATAATCCAGTAACTTAAAACATTACATGAGCTTGTTCTGAATTTCTCCAGGCTACCTCTACTTACTGGATCCTATGCTCAGCTCTAGCCCATAACGGTTATCAATTCACCGCAAGCTTTTCTGCGCTGGCATGTGGTATGTTCGTTAACTGTGCATTCATACACGCAATAAGTTCCAATGTACAAAAAAGAAAATTGACACATTCAATGCTAGAGAGACTCTCCCACCCTCTCATCTCCTCTTCACCTAAATACCAACTCTGCAGCTCTACTTTCACGGCTTTCAGGGTTTTTTTGGAGCAACACAAGCATAGGAGCCAGTTCAGCAGTAACACACTTTACAACAACACAACACCAGGGTTCTGGCAGATGATGAGGCGGGGAAAAAAAAGCCATTTCTAAAGAACTATACAAAAGTAAATATATTTATATGTGAGCTTCTGATTCCGCATGCCAGTTACACCAGTTGTTTCACAGGGCCACCATTATCTATTTGTCTGTAGCAACAGAAATCCTTCGGGGCACAGCCTGCCTCCCTAATCTCTGCAGTACCACGCAGAGTTACGCTCTACAGCGGCAGCGGTGTCTGCTGTGTGTCTGCCTGATGTGTTAGCAGAGTCTGGCGAAACAACAGCTTTACACATTTCTCTTTAAGGAAACCAGGAGCGTGCTTGTTGGTCAGGTACAGAGTCACTGGAGAGCAACGCAACAGTGTCCTTCAGCACATTTGGTCACCTATCTCCGGGGGCTCAAGGCGATGGGACATGAAGCTAGGTCCCTTTGTAAAAGACATTTGTGAAGACGTTTGTCAGGGTCAACACCAGCGGCAGGATTCTGACGGGAAAGGCGATTAGTGAAGAGACCTGGTTATTTGTACCTACAATTTCCGAGAACAACAAAGAGATTTGTCTTTGTAAGTGAACCCATCTGTTTTGCACAGAACAACAACAACAAAAAAAGCCGAAGTTTTACTTAACTTTTACATTTCCAGTATGTAAAAAACAGAGCCCTCCAGCTGTCACGATGAGTCTAATATCCCATCCCAATGGGAAGGTGCATCTTGTATTCTGAAAAGAGTGAGCCCACCCACGCTGAAACTGCTACCAAGGCAAAGTCGTAACACAGTGATTTCCTCTGAGAACAAGAAACTAAGCAGGAGAGTACGGTGTACCATCTCGAGAGATTTCTCTCCGTCACTTCAAGCAATGAAGTCTCCACGTCTGCACATCAGAAACACGCACAGCAGGAGCCCAGTCACACAGCGGGGTCCCACCGACCCCAAACCCCTTCTGTGAGGCCGATACTCCTGGCAAAACACATCCTCTCCTTCTGGAGGCCAGGAAGGAAGAACAATCCGGAATTCACAAGGGAGCTCTGTAAGGACAGTCTCTGGCCTACGGGGATTTCAACCTGAGCCACATGTAACAGAGGAAATAAAATTAAGGCTAATTTCAAGACAATGAAAAACAAGTTCGCTCCTTGAAGAGTCCCGGCAAAGTTCTCTGACTGGAGCCGAGCGGCCACTGGGGCCA
>NW_010513164.1:0-9928 GCF_000687285.1 Phaethon lepturus
ACAATGCCATTGTTTGGGGGAATAGCACCGACTGTAACAACTTAACAGTTGTATCACGCAAACGCAAAGCTGCGGCTCGGAGTGCTGTGCTTTTGTACGGATAACTTGTCTCTGGATGTCAGAAGGTACAGCCTGAGCAGCAGGCAGCTGGGGGAACAGCAGACTTCTTAGTGTGTTTCAGAAACACAGTTTATCAGTCACCTCTGTGCAGATCCATACGTTTTTAAGTGGCCAGATATGTATGCAGAAAAAAATAAAATATGGATTTGGATTATTATTCAGCCTTGCATGAAATGAAGTTTGTTTTCATTGTGACCTTAGCTGGTCTGAAACATTAAAGTAAGTGTTCTTGTAATCATCACGCTGTTTGTAATGTTGCTGCTTCTTTGCATGTTTAATTTTTAATATGCATCTCTACCAAGTAATAGGGGAAACATAAATGGTCATTTCTTGAGACCAAAATGAAAACAGAGAAAATATCTCTTAGATGTCAGCTTTTTCTATGTAAGCAACAGTTATCCTTAAAGTTGAGGGAAAACTAATTTCACAAATACAATATACTATTCTTGAATATAAAGCATAGCTTAAGCCAGACTTCATGTTTTGTTTGCAGCATTGTGTTTAATTTTGATTTTTTTAAATTTTTATTTCAACAGAATATTAAAATTTAATGAAGCCAGGTGTTAGATTTGCTCTCTTGGAGTACAAATCATCTTAATTTGAAGCCTCAGTGGGGGAGATCAGTATTAAACTAGTATGTGGAAATTTTTTATCTCTCATAAAAATAAGATTTAAATGAACATTTAAAGTTACATTTTCATTGGAAAAGTTACTATATCCTACTAAGATTAAAGTAAAATAGAAGCTTTTTATTCAGCTACCTCAGCTGAAATCACACACTTTTATATTTAACTACATTATGTAGTACGGTATGTTCATTTAACCGTTTGTCTGATCAGTTAAATAGGTATTTTGTTTTGTTAGTAAGTCAATAATTTTGTTGAATCAGTGAAGGCAGTGGGCCATTCCCATACATTCTGTTTCCCTGTCTGTGTCTTCACAAATGCTACCAGCAAATATGAGGTAGTAAGCGTCTACCCAAACTTTCCATTCTCTCTTTCTGCTCTACAAAGTCTCTGCCTTATAGCTCTGTTGGCACAACTTCTAATATGGGTCAGCAATGAGTGCCAGGAGGAGGTTTTCTTCTGTTGGTGCAGGTTTTTCTCCTACCTCCATAAATGACACAAAGTGGGACAACAAGTGTATTATTCTTGTTTGTCATGCAGTGACGACAAATACATTAGGATCTTAAACTTGCAAAACTCAACTGATAAACCTTTGTAATACCATGGACAGGGTTTTACTTTGTGTAGAAGCAAAATAAAAAGGAATAGAAACTGCTCTGTCTTTGCTGTTGTGGGTAAATATCTTTCAAGAATAGCTGTAATGTCTAAATATGACGGATTTTTAAAATCAGAAAGTATTGAGTTTCTATATATCCTCAAAACCAAGCATGAATTATAGGTTTGTACATTTTGAATCGTTAGGCTTCTCCATTTCTACTAACTTCTCAGAATAGGTTATTGTTCAGAATTATTACTGCAGTGCATTGGAAGACTTCGGATACAATCTATGTATGCTTTGAAATGTGGTGAGAAAGTTAAGATGGAAATTAGCATACTGGTTTTTAAAATGCACTGAATGCATAATAACTAAAAATGAGAGACATCCATAAGGAGAAAGAAAGGTGGTATTGTATAGAACTTTGGAAGAATTGTCTTCTCTCTCTTGGTTTTGCCTTGCCCTTCTGGGTAAACCAGGCAAAATGTTTCTGTAACCTATGGAATGGGATAATTATACTTTCTAAAGCACTGATGTGAAAAATTAATCTAAAACATAATTAATATTGTCATCAATTTGCAGCTGAAATTGTGCATTGGAAATGGAAGTTTGGATCTTAAGCTGTAAGGTGCTCTCTCCTGATTTGGTAATTTGCTGTAACTGATAGGAAAAGACCTCAGAAATTTGAGAAACTTACCTGATATCTCCAGAAAAGAGGAGTGATGTATGTGTGAATGTGTATCAATTTCTTACACACTATTTAGGCTGCTGTTTTTTAAGGACTTCCTAAAAGTCCTCATGTAAAGAGGACAAATCTTAGCTTCTTTATTGTGATAATCTTCAAGCTTACAATGAGACTTTCCACTTGTACTGCTTTTAAAAGTGTTTGAATAGTTGCAATTTTTTTTTTTTTTTGTTAGAGAATGTAAGAAAAACGGATGTTTTGTGGGCCTGCCATCTGTTGACTGCTTCTAAGAGGTCACAGAGAGATAAGTAAGGCTATTTCCAGGATATGTAAAGTTGAGAGACTTGTACTGTCACCTGAAAAATGTAGGGGTCTGGTAATAGAGCACAGCGCTCTAGAGCAGTAGTTTTCAAAGTCAGTAGGATACAGTTACTTTTTTGTGGTATCAGAAATTATGAACCAGTAGTACCGGCTATAAATGGCGTTGATTCTTATGACTGAGTTTTAGGCATTCAAGTCACGTGGCCAAACATTCCCAACTCCTAATTAGGACGTTGTCATAAAACATTGTGTGCTTGCTGCTATGTATGTGCTACATCAAAACAATGATGTAATTCAAAGGGAACACTTTCATAAGTTATTTCCATTATACATAGCTATGTTTTGGCACTTTGAGTACACTCATAGTGGTACAGTAGAATAAAAAGCATTCGTTATCATTGACTTACTGTCATCCTTATCACTGCTTAGGAAGTGTTGTGTAAGCTTTGACATTGTATTTAAACTGACTGGTGCAAGTGATACTTTTGTTAATTGTAAGTCTAATAAACTATGTCAAGTCAACAAAAATAAGCCACTTCTAAGCCAGTCAGTGTTTGTTTATTTTTTTTTAATTAATTTGATTAAATTGTTGGAATTTGTGTATATAGCTGAAACTGGTCTCTGTAATGCTGTGCTTGGTGACTTGTGAAGTTCTGGGATATAAAAATGTGTGTTTAAATTGGCTTTGACGAATTCCTTGTATTTTATCTTTTTAATCACTGTGTTACCTGTAGCTTTTGAGAATGGCTGTGAGGAGGATTAATTTCCTTTCAAGAGCCTTTGTAACATGTAAGGACTGGTGGTATCCAGGGTTAATAATCTTAGCTTTGTGAAGAGGCTTGCTCTAGTAAGTGTAAGATGGGTTGTCTCATGCACTTACGTGGTATGAGTGACACTGAGACTTGTCATGCTTCCATCTGGAGTTCCATTCATATGTTTACGCAGCGCTACTCTTCTGCTTGGCATACAGTTGGATGCTCAGTTTCAGGAGAGCTGTTGTGCAATATTTGCGTAGTCTCCTCCCTCTGCATGTGTGCATCTAGCATGAGTTGGCAACTTTCCATCTTTCTGTTTAAAAAATATTTTCAATTATCTAGATAAAGAGGAAAATATATGTTCTTCCTCATATGCGTAGAGCTTCTCTGGAGCTGATCTTTATTTATTGAAGCTGGAAGAAGGAAATTGGAATTGCTGGCTTGCTTTTCTGTTCAAACTTCTCCAAACTTTCAGAACTGAAGAAGATACGCTGCTTGTGTAAATACCAGGTGACAGCATTTTGCCATGTTTCGATGCTGTCTTTTTTCTATAGCTCTTTCAGACACTTAGAAATTGAAATTTACTCATAGCTAGCTTTCAAAAATGTAACACCATAAATATTAATCACAGGAGTATTTTCACCTATACAGGGTCCATTAAGTAATTGCCTGGGTGGAAAGGATGACATGTTACTTGTTTGAAACTACAACAAGGAGTAACAGTTTAAAGAAAATTACAACAATGTTTTTCAGAGCATCTAAAATAAGCTTACATATCCCTGGAGTAAGGAGCATTTCTGTTGCTTTAGGTCTTTAAAGCTTCCTTTATGAGTGAATGGAAAGAAGTTGACAGTACAAATGGTCAAGCCATAATGAATAGTTTATGTCTTTCTAAGTTTGTGGGTAAGGAAAAGATTGATTTGGTTAATATTTGGAACCTTAATTGTAGAATTACAGGAATGAACACTCAGTCTCTGTTGTTGTATTGCACTAAAGTTTGTGTATTAGTTGTTAAAATAGGATATCTTTTAAACGGCATAAATGAAATCTTGTAGTTTCTGAACAGTTGTACCTAGTTTCAGCAAATACCAAATTTCACCTATCTGAGGGAGTTGTGCTCCCCCACCCCCCATTAATGGATTGTCTGCAGTTATTACTTGGCATATCTGTGCAACTCTGGAATTTTCTTGATACAATTTTTTTTTTTAACTAAAAATACTTTGATGCCATTATGATTTATCTCTATTAGGATTCTTGTTTGCATAATCTGTTGATCAGGGTGTGTTTTTTCCATACTTGTATCTGACAGAGGAGCATGAGCATTAATTTAAGTGTAAAACCAGCTTCTCTGGACCTGACCAAAACAAGAAGCAAAGGATGCAAATTCTTCTGTTCTCACCCCAAAACCTGAATTGATACTATTTCCCACATTCATTCTTTCCTAGGCTTTCCTATTTAGCATTTATCTAACAAAGTAGAGGGGTGTTAGTCATATTTCATTGATATTTCATGTTTGCCAAAGGCAGTTGTAAGGTTTAACAAGAATTTGGAAACTTAATTTGGAGATTATCCAGTTTTCATTTTATGACAATTTGAAGTAAATTAGAGACCTAAACTTTTTTATGGTTAAAAAGAAATCCTGTAATTAAGTTGGAGTACCACTTCCAAATGTTGCAGTTTGCATATTTGTCTGCGTGTTTCCTGGAGAGTAAGTTGTGGGTTTGATAGGCTATTTTAAAAAGAGGATTAGGCAGTTTATGACTTAAATAATTTGTAATCAAAAGTGAAGTTTTCTCAGTCTGTGCCATTTCTTCTTTGTAATGTGGTGATGTGGTCATGTGTAAAGGGTTGAAGGAATGATAGTGCATGCTTAACCACTGCAAATGTGTGTTCTAAAAGCATAACTTGAAATGACAGTAATTCGCTTATTGTCAAATGTTTCTTTACTTGCTGAACTTAGTTAGAAAAAGTCAAACTTTGTCTGCATTTCTGTCATGAAGCTTCTAAAGTTTGACCAAAATCAAAACGTGTTCAAGAACTGGATGTGCCTTTAATTGTCTCATATGCTTAGTTTTGCTGTGAAAACAGTATTTGCAGCTGTCCTTTTCTTACTTCTCACACTAGCTAAACAAGTAGTATGTATCTGACCAGTCGTGGGCATTTAGAATCACCTTAATCATTGAGAAACATTTGTTTATGCTGGGTAAAAAGACAGTGCTGTAACAGAGAGTATTAACTTTTTACATTAATAGACGTTAATGTTGAACTGTTTTAATCCAAAGTAGACAGAGCTTGCACTTGTGCAATTTGATTAGAAACATAGGAAATAAAGGCTGCTGCAGATTGCCCAGAAATTTCTGGCTGTTTTACCAAATGTAGGTTTTATATTCAGAATCATCTTTATGTGCAACAAAGAAACTTATTCTTAAAATTTTTCAAAGTCAATTAAGTAGTTCCGTAAAACAGAGTTCCTGTAATCTGTTTCCTGTTATGCACAAGTCATGGAAATGCTGAATTCTGACTTCACATTTGCTGACAGGGTTACTTTCATTTCCATGAGAAAATCATTGCAGTTAGTCCTTGATGAAAGGAAATGGAAGGACTGTCTGCCCTCGCTTTCTGTTACTTAGTTTATTTTGTATGGAAAGTTGGTCAGTAATACCTCATTGTAGGCTTATTTGAGTGAAGTGTTTACTTGTATTTGAAGTCTTGTTGCCTCTTATGGCTTGCTGTCAAGTGACATCTATACTATACACACAAAAGGGAGGTGTACAATGGGAAACCTCGACAAGAACACCAGCTTCTGAAGAGAGAGTTTTGTTACCTCTATGGAAGGAGGAGGAAACTGCTAATGAACTTCGAAGGAATTAAATGGAACCTATACGGAGAAGGGACCACTTACATTTTGCATTCTTGAACAGTTTTACGGTTGTTTTTTGTTGAGCAATGCCGGATCATCCTCAATGGGTGGTGTTTTACCTGCAAAGTGACATTCAGAACGGTCCTTCAAACTAATCTGAAAGTCTGTTGCGTAGAACCTGATGTTATACGTGACAACAGAGGTTCCTCTTTCTCCAAGATGCAACTTCTAGAAGAATCCGCATCTTACTTTACTGTCCATTTGTCATAGCAGTGGATAGTAATTGCTTCTGAATGGGAGTGGAAGGTCTCATCAGTTCCCTTCTGTGTGTGCTGCATTTATTTATTTTTAAGTAGGTCGGTACTGGGCTTTTAGTGATCCCAGCTATTACTGTTGCCACCAGGAAGGAGTAGGTAAAAACACTTAATGAAGAAAAATTGGCTAGGCACAAAATTTCCATGTACAGAATTTTATACAATGTGTGTGGGGAGGGGCAGTGTTGAGGAAAAACAACCAAAACACAAATAAATAGTGTTGATAGCATATGTGCATGTAAGAGGATATATACTTGTTTTTTGTAAATTGAACTACTTTGCCTCTTAGCCACAGCATACACCTCTGTCTTTATCCTGTATACAGAGCCTTAACTTTGATGCTTGTTGTATGAATTATTTGAGCTACTCTTCATGAACATACCTACTGAATGAAGGAGTTGTGGATAGGCTGTATAACTTTTCGTAAGCAGAAAAATGGCTGCTTTCTGCACTGAGATACCGTACTTAATTTGACATAGGTATACATAAGTTTCCAAACATGAGTAGAAAATAATGTAATTTATAGAGTTGTTGTCAGGTTAATCATCAGGTCATGTAAATTATTGAACAGTTTTGAAGTCTAGGTGTTTGTGCTTATAGGTAGAGCCTGGTATTGCTAGATAGGCTACATATGACATCATATTTACAAGTGGAAAGGTATCCTTTAGTTGTCCCAAGCTTAAACCATATAGGCCAAAATCTGGGCTCGCTGCTTTGTTTAAACCTTAATATATTTTTCACATAGCCTCCTAGTCACTGATAACTATTGATAATGTATAAAAGATGTGGCTTTCATGGGACTTTCTTTAATTGAGGAAAGTACCTACTGTGTTTCTCTGTTGTGTTTTCCACTCTTCAATGCGAAGTCAGGAACAAGAGCAGGATTTGTTAGAAAACTTCATTTAAGTGGAAAAATTAGGTCCTTTGCAGTAACCTTCAGTTACAGTTAGGGAACAGGATAATGATGGGAATTGGTTGTTCTGGCTCATTCTGTTCTCTAAAGGTTTGCAGTTACGTTTCTGATAGTCAGCCATCAGGAAGGCTGCAGCCAGAGGCTGGGTCACGGGTGTGCTACCCTTCCTGTATTTCTGAAGTGGCAGGAAATTTGTGGAGCTCCAGTATAGAAAAGTCCTAATTAAAGCTCCCATTATGAGAAGTGCAGAAGCAGTCTGTGTTCAGCACATTTTGATCAATGTGTTTGTTTAGCTAGAAGAAACACCTTAAGACAAAGGGAAAGAACATTTCACAAAGGAGGACTTTATTAATTTTTCTGGAAGAAATGCATAACACTTATTTATAAATTTTTATCTCCAAATTTGTGTACAGTAACAATTTTGGAGTAGTTAACTAAGAATTTTATTTGTATTCGAATTGAAAATATCGGTGAGGTCTTAGTTATAGTTTTTCTGGTGTTTTGGTAATGTGGTGTCATGCAGATTTTATACTGAGTAAATACAGAGAGTTAAGGAGCTAACTTTAGTGCACCAGTAATCAAAACTATTGTGGGCCTCAAACTACAAGGAAAAGTCGTTAGACAGGAGTGAAAGGGGAATGCAACTGTTTAGGCTGGTACTTGAAAGAGTAATACAACATTTTTAAAAAATAAATTACACTTCCTACTAATTGGTGTTCCTACCCTTTGTTTATCTTTCAAACTTACAAAAGTCTTGCTCTGTAGATAGTCCTTTTATAGTTTGCTGTATTTTCATGTATTCAATTTAGTTCTGCTTGTACTTTTTACAGGCCTTTCTGTAATTGCACTTACACTAAACTGATTTGCATTTTGATGAACTTTTTAACGTTGCAACTTACTGCAACTTTAGTAACTGTGATTTTATAGGTGTGTTTTTGTTTGTTTGGTTTTATTTTCCCTGATGCTTTAAAGAGGTAGAGCAAATAATTCTGACTGGTAATCTGAATCAAATTGCCTTCAGTCATCTGTTATTTGTAAATTTATATGTCTATGCACAGTGTCCTTTACAGCAATTTGTGATATCATTGACCGATTTATTATCCAGTGTAGTTAACAGTTCACAGAAGTGGGCCTACTACCATGATTGCCATGAAGTTATATCTACCCATGGCTGCTTCCACTTACTTAAGCTGGTAGAGCTATGCCTGCCTTATCCTTCTTGCTCCCACCTCTTCCACTGAGCAGTGCAGCTGTTCATGTCCTCATAGTGATCTGGATCACCGATCTTTATTTGCCAGCTTTATTTTTCAGCTGTATAATTTCCCTGATCAAGTGTCCCTTGTGGCTGCACGAACAGATTTTTCCAGAACAGAAAGGAGAGAAATATGTGTATGGGGGTGTATGATCAAATCCTCAGACTCCTCTCACTGGAAATACAGAGCTGCCATTGTGAAAAGTCCATGATTTTAAGGATGGTGTTAAGAATCTTGAATGCATCCATAGAAGGGCAACAAAGCTGGTGAAAGGGCTGGAAGGAATGTCGTATCAGGACTGGCCAAGGACACTGGGTTTGTCTCGTTTGGAGAAAAGGAGGTCAAGGGGCATTGCTCTCTACAGCTTCATGAGGAGGTGGAGAGGGAGGTGCTGGCCTGTTCTTCTGGGTATGCAGTGATAGGATGAGTGGGAATGGTTCAAAGTTGCACCAGGGTAGGTTCAGACAGGACACTGGGAAGCATTTCTATACAGAGCAGGTGGTCAAACAGTAGAACAGGCTTCCTGGAGAGGTGGTCAGTGCCCCAAGCCTGTCAGTGTTTAAGGGGCATTAAAGCATAACATGCTTTAACTTTTAGTCAGCACTGAAGTGGTCAGGCAGTTGGACTAGATGATTGTTGCAGGTGCCATCCAACTGAAATTATCCTATCCTATGCTCTCCGTTTTTCCCTTCCACTCTGAACATGCATGCAGTTTTCCTGAGGGCATGCTTCTTTGTCTATGTAGCAGGAGCGTTATGGATCTGAAGCTTTTGGAAGGGAGCAGGGGAATGGATAGTGTGACAGGAAAACTTTTATAGTAGCAGTGCTATTATGCCATGTCTTGCCTCACCTTCCTTTCATTTCGGTTGTTGCTTTCTTCTGCCTGGAGGAAGTTCACTATAATGCCAGAGGTAGTAAGTCCGGTGAATTTATTAATCAGTGTTTAGGGCAGTGTCTCTGTTTTAATGGTGAGGTATGCCTTACTGTAAAATGTTTTAAGTTTTAAACCTACACTTAAGAATAGACAAAGGGAAGCTACCCGTGAGAAGGAAGATACTAGTGATTTTTTTTTTTTCACCAATTTTACAAAATACAGATGAAGATACATAAAGTGTAATGAACTGGGGAAGCGGGATATCCAGTGATCCCGAAGTGTGAATTTTTGTTCATGGGAAATAGTGAAAGAGATGAAAGAATTAAAAGAGTACACTATTAATTATGTGTTTAAGAAGATGAGAAGTGAAAGAATACAAGGCCTATAGAAATCCAGAAAATAAATGGCTTTCTAGAATATAGCCTAGACATATATAGAAGAGTTGCCATTAGAAGGCTAGTAGTAGTTGCAGAGATTATTTTAGTTTGTTTTATATATGGGGGATTGAAGGGAGCTAGCAGCAATTGGTAAAAAGCTGAAGCATTACAAATAATTCACTTCATGGAAATGGATCAGTTATAAAAATGCATAGGTTCTATACTTTGTTCTGTA
>NW_010513165.1:0-8085 GCF_000687285.1 Phaethon lepturus
ATGGGGTTGTTGTGACCCAAGTGCAGGACAGCTCCAGTTCAGAGGACTCCAACACTCAGAGGGATCTGTGGATTTGACACCGACTTCATCACGGGCCCACGCAGGGAGCGGCACAGGAGGGCAACGGGCTCTCCGCTGCCCATGCGGATCAGCAGACGGGCCGCGACACTGAACTGACAGGAGCTCTTCCAGCATCAACACGCTCCTTCCCAGCTACAAATCCATGTCGCTCACCTAGTCTGTAAAGCAGACGCAGAGATGGAAGTAACCACGCTCAGTTTTGATCAACCGATCAACTGAATCAACTATAGATTTGTGCTTTTAGCAGCTAGTGCTATTTAGATGCCCAGAAGGTTTCCAAGATCATGAAATATATTGATGGTTAGACACGAGAGGGTGAAAAAATTACTGTTAAGATAGTAAATCCTCAAAGTTGCTTCAATCTGTCCATACAGCCTGTCTCTTGCCCCGGCATTTATTGGCTTTCCAGGCATAGGATCTTTTGAATGACCATGCATCTAGCAAGTGACGCTGCAAAATGTGGAAGTGACTTAAATCTACATATATGTGGCAATTAAACCCCTGTTACGACTTTTCTAAGCACTTCAGATACGTACTGGGTGAATATAAGACCCAGGTTTATTAGACATCTCCGCAACGAATGATCTTAAAGAAATGGGAGTAATTTTCAATGTAATTTTTTGTTCTGTTACGACTTTTCTAACCACTTCAGATACGTACTGGGTGAATACAAGACCCAGGTTTATTAGACATCTCCACAACGAATGATCTTAAAGAAATAAATGGGAGTAATTTTCAATGTAATTTTTTGTTTCAGATTCAGCTCAACTGTTAACTTTTCCCCAGCTGAAAAAAAAGCAAATATTTTATCAGAATCATCTAGAATTTTACTTTTATATAGGAAGGGCAGGAAAAGAACTTTACATGAGTAAAGGTTCTTCTATGCCAGGAAAAATCTGCCAATGGTAATTAGGCAAGAGTACTTCAGTACTCCTAGTACTCACAAAAAAATATACCAAAATACAACCACCCAAGAGGAGGGGTGGAAAGGAGGTAAAAGAATGATTTAATTCCTCACTATGCCTTCTATTGTAACATAAAGTATCATAACGAGACACTATGATGACAGAATGTACTGAGACCAGCCAGCCAATAAATCCTCCAACATGCAGGATTTGGTTTTCATACTTTTCTGTCTGAGTATCTAAGGCTTTTGGGACTCTTCCTGAAGCTTGAGCCTAGAACTGGCTGCCTGCTCGCTTGCACGCCCGTGTCTTTTGTCTCATGCTCCAATTTCTGAAACTGAAAAGAGGAGGTGGACTGCATGGTACAAGCACTGTTTGGGGGACTCTACCTGGAGAGACCTAGCCTGAGAGCTTCCGAGTCTACTGAGGCTCGGCCTCTAGAAATTTCTTATCTGGTTTATATGTTCAGACAGCCCCAACCCGGCAGCTCAGGCAACATAATAAATTCAGGCTCGTAAGACTGGTCTTGAAGCGTAACGTCGCAAAGTTCAGCCTCCAGGCCATTTAGCTAAGCCAGCTTCTCTGCGCGTGCGCATGTGAAAATAATGCTGAACACTGAAACTCAAGACGACGGATAAGAAAAAAGTTTCATTTCTAAATGTACTTTCAGCAGAACTACCAGTCTCGGGATCCGTATCCACAACCATACCAACTTTCAAAATTAACATGTACAAACAAAAACTGGAAAGAAACTTCATCACCTAAAACCAACGAAATTCACTCAACCTACTAACATCTGTCCCCACAAACAGGAAAAACATGCAACCGTTAAGCACAGTGAGAACCTTCTAAGCTATAGAACTATTATTCTTCTATCAGCAGGATTAAAACTCATCCAGAATCAAACTGATTTAGGGCTCGCATAGATAAGAAAAGATGAATTAAACACAGGTTGGCCAACATGTTTTTAAACATCATTTAGCATCTACTGCAGACCAAGTAGGTGATGTTTAAAAATATCTTAGCTGACTGTGGTTAATTCTACTTGGGAGTCTTTGCCTAAAGGTTTGTCTTGACTAGAATTTGAAGGTGCAGGTTCCAACACGCCAACGCACTTTCTAAAGCTCCGGCACACATAAGGCAGCAAACATTTCTAATGTATGCTAGCTGGTCAAGTCGAAGCTTAGGCTCCTGACTTGCTACCACACGTGAAACCTACACCTTGCATTTTCTTCATTAGAACTTTACATCTTGGAATTCAGGCTGGAGCAACTGAGGAAATTACCTTCTCCAGCTGTTCAAATATTCAGAGCTGGCAGATGGATGAAGAGCACTCATCGGCTTCCAACCCAACGTCAGCCAGCTATTTTAGAAATACCAACTGAGGATGCCATCACCGGCCGCCTTTATAACAAAGCAGCTGAAGAGAGCTCTTGGCTTGTTCCTCAGTCTCTGCTAGTGGGGCTGAATGGACAGATACTGGCCAGTAGCATCTCCAATCGTACTACCCAGATTCACAGAGCACATTTAACCACAGCCTGTTACCACATGTCGCCTAACAGGAAGCCAAAGGACAACTTTTCTCTTGAAGATTCAGCCTTACCTTTTGTACTTGAAACAAGCCCTTTGCCTCCAGCTTCCCACTACAAATCCTGGGACTGCTGATGTTTACGAAAGGGAGAGGGATTGTACCATCTCATCAACATTTGCATGCTACGTTGACAGTACTATTTTAAAAGACCTAGCACTGAAGGGGAAAAACCTCCTTCCACCAAATGCTCCATAGCTAGGTGAGGAAAGACTCTGCATCGCAAACTAACAGCTCAGCCTTGGTGGCTTTGGCAGAACTCCAAGACATGCCTTATTCATAAAACCAAAGTAATAAAAAAGATAGACACTCCCCCTCCCTCCCCAAGGTTAATACAACTCACTGCTGATGCAGAAATTAGAAGGAAGGGGACCATCTAAATTACACACTGAAATAGATACTACAAAAGCAAGCAGCTGTGACATTTCAGCCAGGTGGTCATCTTCAGCTGCAGTCAAGAGGAAAAATAACTCTAGACATTTCCCTTGCAGATACTTCCTGATTACAACCTTATGGCAAAAACACCTCATTTTCACTGCCAGTGTATGCACTTTAATTAATCCTTATGTTCTTAAAATATACTTTGTCAATTAAAAGCCATCTTCAGAGACTCTAGTTTGAGGCAGGGAGAGGGGTTTGAGATGTTTAAGCAAGATCTCTTAGTGCTGTGATCAGCATGGATATAATTAAATACTCAAGCAAATTCTCAGTTGTACTATTTCTTTTCCCGAAAAATCAGCTGCACACATGCTGTCTCTCGCTCACTGTTTATTCACCTCTCAAAAAGCAGATTAGCATTGTATTTCAGAAAAGATAACACTTCTGTTGATCCAAATCTTCCTTTTCTCACTTTATTTCCCTAACCATTTTCACCAGCTATTAAATTAAAAAAAATATCTGAGGGTAGTGTCACAGAAGAGAGACTGTTTCATATCATATATGAACAAAAACCTGAAGCACAACAGACCTTGGCATCAGCACACATCTGGAAGCTAACTGAGCACCACTGTCTCTTGGTGCCTTCAGGAATAATTACTTTCCTTGCAGTATTACTGGGCACGACCCAAAAAAACCCAAAACCCCAACAGTCAGAGAGCATCCTCCCTAACCCTTCAGACAACCGCCTGCTCGTGTCACAGGCACCCTACAGACAGACAGCAGGACGGCTTGCTGTCCTCTGCCTCCCTGCTGGCTCTCACATGGACCCGCAGCCAGACAGCCAAAACCTTGTCACCTACACCTTACCCATCAGTGCAGGGCAAATAAGACATTACCATTTTAAAGGGTTAAGAGCAGAAATCCAAACAAGGTTAAAAGGTCATTAAGTTGGGGAGACTTTTGCTCTATTTGAGTGGTTCGAGTTTCTGAAGCCAGACTGGAAAACTAGCCAAAAATAAAAATAATTTTGATTGGGCTTCCTTGATGACAGAGTGTCTTTTTAATTAACCCACCAGATCATTCACAAATATAGTGAATGGAAATCATATAGTTAAAATCCTTCACACTATGTTAGATAACTTTAAATAGTTAGAAGGAACTGCAACCGTTTAGAAGAGCATCAAAACATAACATAGCCTTGCTCTTTGAGTTGAAAATTCACACTGGAAAATGGTTTCTGCTTTCTAAAAAACACTGTATTATCTAACTATATTTCCCTCTTCTAGCTTTCTATAAATACTTTAAGGTGTGGTTAGAAAGCTGTGGCCAAGTTCTTCAAGGATTTTTAGTTTCCATATCAAGTTCAGGGTTGCAGCATATTTACGTTAACATTTTCTGGAGAATACACTTCATTAACTGCTGTGGCAAAACCCTTGGTGGTCTCCTCCTCGCTGACTCTGACCATTGCAGTTTCAATCATTTGCAAATTACTTCCAGATGGGTATCAGCTACACAGGGATGGAGAATTTTTATAACATTTATAAATAGTGCAAGAATCCTACAGACATACGGTAAGTGTGTTATGCGGTGACACGCACGACGAGGCTGTGAAGAGGGGCACGTGGAGCACATAACCCCAGGGGCAGATTCTGCCCACGGACAAGCTGGAATCCCTTTGCCTGTACCTGCAAGTAACACTCAGGTAGGACGTTATCTCAAAGGTACAAAAACCTCAGATTGTACCTGCAAATTTGGTACTTTGCAAGGGAGTCAGTTCCCTAAACGTGGCCTTTTAGGGTCGTTTCAGATGTCCTCTTCCACCCGGCCCCAACTGCCATTCCAAGCGGCCATCGGTCTCCCGTCTGCATCAGACCAGCCAGTCTTGGGCGGGTGTCTCGGACAACTGGCACACCTGGAAGCGGCACGGGATGCGTACATCGCAGCACCCAGGTCGCTCCCCCTTCGGTGACACAAAAGGCACCTTTCAATCGAGCAGCTAGCTTTTACAAGTCTGGTACACTGCTTCTTTCAGTTTTATTCACTCACGTTCATTTTAGGATCCGGAAAACGACCCTCTGAAGTCTCTCAAGACTACCAAATAACGCATTGCGCTAAGGAAATGACAACCCCCACTTTAAATGACTCCTAACTGCATTTTTTAACCCCATACTCTCCATACATGCACTGCGTAAGACTCAGTTGCCTACATAATACATCTAATTGCCTCCCATTTACATTCAATTAAATTCTGTGATACTATTTTGCAGTATTAATTAACTGACTCTGTCGGGGGCTAACCTCCCGGAGTATTTGATAAATGGCAGGGATAAAGCATGGTATAAAGAGAAAGGTTCTCCTGGATGAGGAGCTACTACTTTGTGGTGGTGTGGGTACTTACTGCCTTCCCATTAAGTTTGTGAGACTTTCATTTGCTTTGGCATGTAATTCTTGGGAAAAGTCCTAGATGGAAAAGTCACTTCTAGCATGGATTTCAACACCATTTTGCTTTAACTCTGTCTCTTTCTTTGGCATGGAGATTCACACCCAGGTTTCTGTACTGAAAAAGCACTTTGCTAGCTCCTGACAGACTTTGGATCTGTTCAACTATAAATAAAAGCAAGGAAGAAAGAGCGGAGAGGCAAAACTGTGGTTGTACAGTGGGAAGTACAACAGTTTGTGGTTTTTTTTTCCTGCCCACCAGCAAAAATAAAAGACAAAAAAATATCTGTACCCTGTCCCATAGTAAAAAAGGAATGGTCAGAACAAAGCAAAAATGCATCACATTTGGTGCTGGTCATTTCTAATAGGAAGGTTATCTGCTTTTGTTGAAATCAACTTTAATCTATTATATTCCCTGTAGGAAGAATGTGAACTGAAGCAAGGGAACCTGGAGTTGACTGGAGCATGGATGCATGATGCATGGATGACCATAACCAGGTCTTTACATACAAGGAAGAAACCTTCTTCATTTTACTGCTGGTGGGCACAGCCAGAGCCTCTGCAAATGGGCTTCAAATTCAAAGCAGGCTGTTGCTGGTGCGAAACACTACTAACAACTCACAAGTCTTGGTTAATGGTTTGCAACTGAGAAGTACTGTACATAGATACTGCCTACTTATGGCTCTGCTCTCACGGTTGTTTTCCTGTATTTCTGCAGCTGTTGAACTGGAGTGGGTTTTTCTTTTTAATCTTTCTGGAGATTCTTCTACCTCTGCAGCTGTAGGAGGTAACTCGAACATAAAATGAAAATTGTATTTTTTTTTTTTTCTACTGTGCTAAGGAATTATGACTGATTCCAATATGTCCAAACACTTGGCAAGTATCATTTTTACTGTAAAGTTAGTTTTTGGGGTTTGTTTGGTTGTGGGTTTTTTTGTTTGGGTTTTTTGTGTGTTTTGTTTTCTTCTTTCCCCAGAAGTTGCTTTAATGTATCAAGTAACCATCCTAGGAATGATTTAAAGCTTCTGGGTGTCCCCACATAATTCTAAGCTTAACGCTAGCCTTTTTTTTTTGCAAACTGAATTGGGAATTTAGGGGGACAATGAGGTACATGTAGCAAATGGCTCTTAGGCAATAAGCACAACAGATGATGGCTCAAGGCTCTGCCTTTTCTCTTTACCTCCTGACACACCCCAGGGTTTATGGAAGTTACATAATATGCACACCCACCAGTTAGGTTTTATTGCTTAATTACTTAAAGGGAAAAAAATTAAGTCTCCCACAGTCACCTAAAGTTGCAAAAACAGAACTGTTTGTTTTTTCAACTTTTGATGGGAAATATTACTATAAAGAATTTGGAAAACAAAAATGGACTACAAATACAATCTTACAAAACAACATACAGGCATACATCAGCGCATATTATAAAGCCCATAGGGAATGTTGGCTAACATATATTCTGAGCCAAGCAAGCCTCCCCAAGCCTCTAATTTTTTTTTTTTTAATTGACTACTCATGCCATAGAGTCTTTCTTAAATTGTGTCCATTACACACATACATCATGTAAAATGTTGGTAAATCTATTTTCCGTCATGAGGTATTGTCGACTATATTGCAAATTTAAGCAATACCTAAAATCAGAGGGAATAAACCAGAACCTGTTGAGCATGAAATAAGTTACCACACAAAATTCAACTGACATAAACAAGCTCAACTGTGCTTCACAATTGTACTGACCTGAGTCAAAGCTACTTAAAAACCAGGAAAAATTGAGATATTTTAAGTGTGTCTGTGATGGTAGCTGCTACATTATGAGGATATGAGAGACCAGAATTTTAAGGAGAACACCTTATTAGACGAACCAGAGTAGCTAGGGTGCGAGAAAGGAAAACAGAGAAGCCTTCAGGAACACAAGCCTTTCTTCAGGAGCAAGTGATGCATCTCTTGCAAATTTCTCAATATCCTTGTCCCAGTGAGGTGCAGTGGTTGTACTGGTTATAGCAGACAACCAGAGTCAAAAGGTTCTGGGCTTTATCTGTAGTTTTGCTATGGGGTTAATTTATCCTCTTGCCCTCTACAAATGGCTTTCATTCTTCAGTTTCCTCATCTATAAGGTTGCAGCAATGCTTCTCTACTTCATAAGAGTTTGACTGTCTCTTGGGGGAAATGAGCTGTTCCTTCCCTTAAGGTGGATTTCTTGAAAAATCTCTCAACACAGCACTCAGTTCCAGTCTAGCCAGTCACAAATAGGGACAACCTCACTTTGTATTTTAAATGCTCTTTGATATGAGAAATGCTACTTCGATACTGTGAAAACCCAAGAGAAACAAAGCAAATTGCAGGGGTTTTGCCTTATCTATTGCTTATTACTGGAAGTTCTCAACACTCTCTGGCAAAGGTTGAACCATTACCCTCTCTTCATAGATAAGGAAACTAAGGCACACAGAAGTCACTTGTCACATAATAGTCCTTTCCTAAAGTAGTAATTGAAAGTCAAAGCCTTCTCCCTGTTTATTGACTCCGAAACCCAATCTAGTTTAGGGCTATGCTGTGAAAGGGTACTTCAACTTTGCAAAAGCATCTCAGTTAAGGCTTCAGTTCAGCAAAACACTGAGCACTTGAGCCTTAGCACAGCTCAAGGATTCAGAACTGCAAATACCACCTCAGTAAACACCTCGCCCACTCCCCACCCAC
>NW_010513166.1:0-259 GCF_000687285.1 Phaethon lepturus
CCCCAACCACGGCTAGAGCCACCCAACTGTCCCCAACCCAACTCCAACTGTGTCTAGAGCCAACTGGGTGCCCCTGACCCAACTGTCCCCAACCCCAACCGTGTCTAGGGGCACCCAACTGTCCCCAGACCCACCTGACTGTCCCCAACCCAACTGTGCCCTACCCCAACTGTCCCTGGACCCCCTTGACCGTCCCCAAACCAACTGTCCCCAACCGAGTCTAGACCCACCTGACTGTCCCCAACCCAACTCTGTCCGA
>NW_010513167.1:0-3334 GCF_000687285.1 Phaethon lepturus
TTCTTCTCCTCCTTCATCTTCTTCTCCTCCTCCTCCTGGCTTTTCCGGAGGCACCGCTTTCTGCCGAGGTACCCGCAGCCCGGCCAGATGTAGGGCTGCGTGGTGCTCTACTTCTCCCCACTTTATTTTTGATTTTGGCTGGGTTGGCTGCAAGGATGAGTTGAGGCTTGCCCGGAGCTCTGGGTGCCTGGGCCCGTTTTTGGTCCTGGCTTGGAGGGAGAGCGGCTCCTGGGTGCTTGCTGCAGGGCAGGCATGGCCTTGCCTGGCACCTTCCCCTGCCCCACTGCCTGTGGTTGTCTCCTGCAGGCAGGGCAGGGCTCATCCCGCTCATGCACCTTTTTCTTTTATTCCCCTACCCTTTACTCAGTCTCCTCACACAAATGCCAAACTGCCTCTTGTAGTGCCCTCACGTAGGTGTGGGCATGGAAATGCAACCCCATATTTCCATGGAGAAATGCAACCCCATATTTCCATTAAGGACGTACCTTAAACATATAGTCCAGCATGAGGACCACTTGTATGTTCATGAGCTTCCTATCCCACCTCTGCACCTTGCAAAGACAGGACTTACATTCCCCAAAACTAGCTGGAAGTAAGGCTTCCACTTCTAACTCCTTTACTTCTTTTCTTTTTGTTTTATCCTTTTTCCTCCTTGCAGAGTTGCAGTTTTCACCTTTTTTTTTTTTTCCCCAGAGCCCATGTCTTGTTGAGATCTGTCCAGCTCTTTAAATAAAAGAGAAACAATTACACAAATGAGGCAAACATCCAGACAGCTTTTTTGAGTATCAGACTTCCAACTGCAGTCTCTTGTCCTTTGATGAATCTTGGTGCAGAACCCCAGATGAGAACAGCTGGTGTGTTTTGTTACGCTGGCTCTGTCTCTGCCACTTTTTCATACCTGAGTAGTGTTGGGCCATCACAAAAAAGTGTGTTACAGGTGCCTGAGAAAAGCGTTGGAATAAAGGAAAACTAGGGAGTGGCAGCTGGGTCTCTCCCTGTGAGCGTAGCTGAAGGAGTGATGGGAAGTGACAGCACGTTGATAGGAAGTGTGGAGGTTTGCCGAAACATTGGAAGATGAATGGCTTTGGAGGTTGGTAGGTGTTGTTACCAAGATGCAAACAGCAGAGTAAGGGAGATGACCTGTGTACCAGCGACGTGGCTGGAGAGTTGTGCTTAGTGGGTATGTTGGTAATTACAAAGCTGAGTAGGGGATTTTTACTTAGATTTTTTGCTTTGCTCTTATGAATTCAGTTTTCAGCTGAAAGACTTTTTGCTGTGTCTAAGTAAACAGATGCAGCAACAGATAAAAAGAGTTTCTAAAAAAACCCAAAACAAATCAAAACCCCAAAACTGTATTTACAAATCCATATTAATGCCCTTTTCTCCCCCAGAGAGAAGTATGTTCCCTTTGGACGGAAAGTAAGCCTGGTTTGTCCCATTGGCAACCATGTACTTTGTGTCCTCAGCCCACCTCTCTTAAGGATCAGCAATTCCTGACAGAGCACATTAAGAAGTAATAACAGGACAGTGGGAGTAGGTGGGCTGGCTGTGAAGGTGACATGGAGTTGAATGTAGGCAGGTGAAGGAAAATTACCAAACAAAAACAAAACAAAAAAAAAAACCAGCACAACCAGGAGAATTGGGAAGACAGCTGTAGTAGTGGCTGCCCTGGGTGCATCCTGGTGTGGCTGCTGTAGCTGGTGTTTCATTCCTGTGTCACCACACAGCACAGAGCAGGATGTAGCTGAGAAACAGGGCAGGGATGCTCCAGTGAGCTTCAGGCTGTGGGCAACATCTGTGAAGCTGGGAGCAGAAAGCTGCTTCTTGCTCTGGACTGTAAATGCAGGTTGATAGTTCGTCTTTGAAGGTGTTATAATGGTGGTGGGATTGAGTCCTTAACTCTAAAGTAACGTTCATAATGATGAAGCTTGGGTAAAGCATGTGGGTTGTAGAGGAGTTTCCTTCTGGGAAATGAGGGGCCAGGGGCTTTCCTCCAGTGCATGTACGGTGGGCTGTGAATTCAGCTTTTTCTTAGAGCCTCAGGGAAGGGCTGTTGCAGCCACGTTGTTGGTCAGTCCAGTTGTGACAGCGACAGTGAAATCCAGTCCAGAAAAGCATTTGGACACAGCCATCACTGAAACTCCCAGTCTTAGCACAAATCTCCAACAGACCCAGGGATGGAGTAAGTTATGCGATTTTCTGGAACTAATAGCTCTCTCCCTCTGCCTTTTAATTTTTTATTTTTTTAAACTGTTCTTGAAAATGTTGGTGTTCTGGTTTGAGCATTGATCTTGGTCCCTGCTGTGGTGGAAGGTACCAGAGTAACCTTGTCTGTAGTTAATGAGGCCTTGAGTTTATAGGGCCTGGAGGGCTGAAACCGTTGCCTTCAGTGTGGGTGGGTCTTGCAGCATCCTGCTTTTTGCTTTTTTCTCTTTTGGTCATGAAACTTTTTTAGATGCAAGAAAACTTTGTTCTCAATTGTATCACAAGACTGGCTGTGTCCTTCAAGGCTTCACTGCTGGGTTTCAGATAAAAGGTAAAAATGAGGCGCAAATGGGTAAACTGAGTCCCCCTACAGCACTGAAAGCAGATGTAAAATGTGGCCCAAGGAAGAAACAGCGAAGAGGAAATCACAGCTGTGAGTCAGTATTTGCCATGGCTTCTGCAGGGCTGACACAAGGTGTCCAGCATGCAGATCCCTTCTGCTTTTGGGAATTGTATTAGTTAATGGCCGAAGCTGTTGCTTTCCATTGTCGCAGCGGTGTCTGGAGGCCAGCTTAATTCTTGGTCGTGTTTTTCCATTTCCAAGTCACAAACATGCACCTATGCGTGCAGATGTGACCTCTGGAAAAGAGATTTATTTGGGGATCTGGTAGCAAATGAATGATGACTCAGTGGTGGACCAAAAGGCTGTCTCTCTTTTGTTTTGTCCTTTGACCGTAACCTCCAGGTCTAATTTGTCTGCCTTCCTCTGGTTGGAGGTGCTGGAGCACCCTCCTGGTTTTCCTTCTGGCAAGTGTAGGAGGCAAGCCTTGGAGCCTGCCTGGCCGGAGCTTATGCATGCTGTCCTTGGCCCCAGGATGTGGTGTGGGGACAGCAGAGAGGTCCTGAAGCTGCCTTTGTGCCCCACAGCAGGGGTACTGATGGCTCATCTCATCTCAGGTCTGTCATGCAAGCAACTCTTTGGAGCTCCTTAAAAGATGAGCATGGCCAAAGGCAGGGAGAAGCTGCAGCTCAGTGATCATGGGAGAGATCCAGGTAGAGTTTAGAGGTCCCTCTACAAGGCCAATGGCTTAAAAAAAACCCCAAAAGAAACAAACAGCACCCCCGCCCC
>NW_010513167.1:3365-36937 GCF_000687285.1 Phaethon lepturus
CCCCCCCCGCAAAAAACAAACAAACAAAAAACAACCCCCAAAAACACTCAAAAAGTGGAGCGTGCTCTGAACCCAAGGGGGAACCTTGGATTTCCTTAACTCTATTCCATGTCAATGAAGAAAGACAGACTCCTCCAGAGCATCCACTTCAGGCTCTTAGGTTAAGCTAGGCTCTGGAGCCCTCTTACCCCATGTAGTCTTAGCTGAAGGTACCCTTGTGAACACCTCCAGAGCATCTGGCATGGAGAGTAGGTGAGCACTGGGCACCAGCAGAAGGTGAGGACAGTGAAAGGAAATTTTAGAATTTCTGGCTTTGTCCCTTACTTGTTTGTTTGGTGGAGAAAGCAGAGCAATGGAGAATAAAGAGCTCTTGTCAGCTTGGCTATAAAGTGGGTAGTAAGTGGAGGAAAAGGTTAGCTGTGATCTGGTGGGCTCTGGGGCTCAGCACCTACCTGGGTAGGTGACATGACAGAGAAGCAGCTAGGCGCTGATCACACCCTTTTTCACGGAGAAACAGCTGAGGAGGAGAAGAGGTGATGACGAGGAGGTGACTCCAGCCACCAGCTAACACATCCTACCTATAACTTGTTGAAAAGCGGTTGAAACAGCAGGATCAAATGTTTTGCAAGAATCTATTGATTTGTTGACGCTTTTGATGGGCAGTTGTCAAGACTGTATGTTTCGATAAGGTCAGAGTTTTGTTTTAACTCTGAGTTATATTTGCTGATTCAACAAAATTAAACAGTTTACAGGAACCTATTGATCCTGTCAAAATTTCCAACAGTGGGTGATCCTGGCATTTAATTTCAGTGAGGTCAATGTTTTGCTGTAATTTTATACAAAAGACTTAAACAGAAAATCTCACTCATCAAAAAGGAACATTTAAACAAAATATTTTACAGTATTTTTTAGTGGAAAAAAAGGTCTGGGACAGGCTTTCTTTGCCCAATTTTGGGATGAAAACATGTTTTGAAACTGTGTAATTGGCTTTGGGAAGGGAATTCTGTTTTTAATCCAACTCCTAGCTGTAACAGTCTTGGGACGGAAGGAGGTGGTAGCATCATCCGCTTTTTATAGGAAGGGTACGCAGAGGTCCAGGTGTCTGCCCCAAGCAGTAAGGTCAGGGTTTCTCAGGCTGCCAGGCAAGTCTGCAAAAGCAGTTTAAATTTTATTGCTCCTCACTGCCCTTTCTGTCTCTCTGACAGAGGTTACCAGCTATGCTGCCAAAGGGAGTACCCACGGCACCATCAGCAAGTTTGTGCGTAGGCTCCGAGCGCCTTTGGAGCTGGAGGGAAGGCAGGCATAAGCTTGAGCGCAGGGAGAAGCATCGGCCGTGTTTTGCTGGCTGGGCTGCAGAGCAGATGGCCAGGGTGGACCAAGGGCTTGTGTAGTGACCATCACTTGGGCACCAGTCACTCCAGTAGCACTTGTTTCTTATAGCCTTGGACTGTAAAAAGCAGTAACAATGAAAGCTGTCTCTGAAATCCCAAGGTGGAAAGAGAGCAAAACTTGACTGTTGTGAGAGGAGGGAGAGATGCCACCTTTGTAGTGATAAATAGAAGTGGCCGGGGAATAGCTGCAGTTATATCAACGGCAGGTCCCCCAGATAGGCTAACCACCGGGCTTTGTAGCTGGATGTCTAGCTTTTAACTCTGGGTTACTGTCAGAAAAAAGACAAGTAGTAAATGTTACTGTCCTCCTTTGCTTGTGTCATTTTCTGAGCCTGGATCCTCTCTTTAAATATAGGGATTACTGCTGATTTTTGTAGGAAGAACTCTATGTTTTCATTCATGTGCCTGCACTGTCTGGTGGTGTTTTTTTAGGAAGCCTTTGAACATTTCTGCTCCTTTCTTTTGTTCTTTATATTCATTACCTATTACTACTGACTTCCCCCAGTTATATTTTTAGTTTTCCAAGTAGCAAAGATGCAGACTGGACCGTTAAAGCAAAAAAAGCACCAAAATGTACTGCTGTAAGTAAACACATTTTCAAGTTTCTCTGTGTTAAAGCAAATGCACGCACTCATAAATATGTGTATGTCCAGGGCATGTACTGTACATCCACATACATATCAAAAAGCAGATGAGAAAAATTGTTATGTGATGCTGAATGAAACTCTTGGGACAGGAAGAAAAATGAAGTACTGGAGCAATCCAAACTGGGCTCTGGCAGGTTGCCACAGATGGCAATAAAGTTGCTGTCAGTGGACTCCTACCATTGAAAACAATTAATTGAAAAAAAAAAACCAGGAGATAACGCAACACAATATTTTTTTTAGGCTTCCTCACAAAAATATGTTTTCCAACAGCAAAGTTTTTGGCCTCAGAAGTGGAACCTTCTTGTAAGAAGCAATGCAAGAGGAATGCGTAGTATTTTAGGGGTTTGTTCTGCTTGCCTGGATTTCCCTTCGTGCCTTTGCTGCCAGAGCAAAGTTGTTTGCAGAGCTCTAGCAAAAGAACCGTTTAAAAACAGTTGTTAACAATAATCCCTTACACATGCAATGAAGGAGTTCCCATGCCATCCTTATCCTGCTGGTGGAAAGATAGAGGGTAGAGAGGAATTTGTAATATCAAAATTGAGAAGGATGGGAGCTACAACCCCTCTTTTGTTCCCTTTACACCTCCAGGTTTCCTTAGTCACCTGGGATGCTGCAGCTGAACTAAGATTTCTGTTACGGCAAAAATAGTGAGACCTTCCTGCTAAATTCAGCTAGGGGAGTAATGGTCGCTTCTTGCCTGGTGGGAGCAGCTTTTCACTGGAGAAAAGGAAAAAGCATTTATCCAGCTGTGCATGGGGAGATGGTGTGATGAATACAGTATTTAAACAGAAAGTATTCAGACCCTGAAACTCCTGCCCTCGGTGCTGCCGCTTTCTGGTTCCTATTTAAAGGATCTGAGATGGGTGCTTTCTCACACTGTGTGTTGCGCAGGTACGTGGAGGTTTCCTGGCTCAGGCCAGTTGCATTCCAGCCCCAGGACACAGCTGTCACCCTTGACAGCTCCCCGATGAATTTCTGATATTTGGGAGGAGCAGGCTGTCTGCATGACTTGCAACAGGCAGAGAGTGTCTTTCCTGCCTGGTGCTTGGTGAGGGAAGTGAAGTCGCTCCATACCACCTGCTTCGCCTTTATGCCACAAAGGCAGTTGGGTCCACGTGTGGGTAGTCCATCCCTGTCTGTGGAGCGAGGTCCGGCAGCAGTGGAGCACCTAGGGTGCATGCAGCATATCTGTCCCCCTGCCATAATGTCATCCGTCACTGGCTCGCCTCATTCTTGCCTCATGCGGCAAGTTTTGTCTGCATCCCAGGGCCAAGGCTGCCTGATCCCAGACCCCTGTGCCGGGCTTCTTATCACTCAGACTCAGGGTTTCCTCAGCAGTATGCTCTTGTGATAGCTGACATCTGCTTCAAAATGGCAACCACGTTCCCCAACACAGGGCATAGCAGAGATGGGGCCATTAGAAACAGCAGCAAGAGTCAGCAATCCAGTGATATAACTGTGGTGATTTCTTTAAACTCCAAGTTCACAGCTGGTATGGGCTTTCAAAGCAAAAAGAACCTTCTCAAGATTTGGTCTGCCTGGAAGAACCAACTGGCAGACGCCCACATTTAATTTGCATGCCAAGTTACCCAGCGCATCAGCGTTCCTATTCACTGGTTCACCCGGACAGGAGGGATGTTTGCGCTTCCCTGTGCGACTCCTCCGGTTGGGCATGGGGACACGGCGAATGCTGGCTCGCAGGGACAGAGCTGGGGCTGGATTTCTGTGGTGGGTGAACTTTGCCTTGCTGCGCATCATGAGCGAAGCCTGCAGGCGCAACAAGCACATGATGAGCCCAGGCAAGTCACCAGCCAGCTTTTGGCTCTCCCTGGAGCACACAGCATCCTGACCTGTTTTTTTGGGGCACTGCTCTGGTGTTCTTGCACAAATCCATCTCAAGGTAAAAACCTGCGGTCTGACCCACCTGTAATTAAATTTTCATTTAATTTGCACACTGACTGATCTTATGTGAGCAATTAGTGTAGTCTGTGTAGAACTCATGCCTTTAAGATAAGCCTTTCATTTGTTTGTTGCTTTTTGTGACTTGACACATTCTATTCTTAAACTTCATGATTTGAAACAAGAGGAGCAAAATGTTACTATACACGTTGCTGGGACTTTGCAGTCAGGTGTACTTAGAAGCTGGATTGAACAAAACACACAGCTCCTTCTGAGCTGCTGAATTGAGATCCAAATTTTTTACTTGGTGTATTGTCAAAAATGCTCTTCACTCTCTTCAGAATCAAGTTCTGTGACTGATGCTCCAGGGATAAAGAAGAGTGACTCGTCCATATGAGCTATACGCTCATATTTGAATAGCTTTAGCGCTATTCACACTTGAAGCAAGAACCTGCCCCTTGCCTTGCTGTAGCAGGGCTGCTGGCATCACTCAAGTATGTGCTTTAAGTATATGCTTGGAGTTAAGTTAGTGTTTAATTACCAAGGCCCATGCCTGACATACTGTGTAAATTACAGAGGGTTTGGTTTCCCGGCCACATTTGAACATTGGAGAACCATATAGGTTCTCCATTTAGGCTGTAGGGTTGCTTCCTTTGGTTTTGTTTCGTCAGGATGGAAAAGCTGATTTAAAAAAAAAAAAAAAATTATTTCTGGTTGGTTTAAGTCTTTTTTTCATCTCTTTGCTTCTTCAAAATCCAGTCCATTCTATTTTTTTTAAAAAAATAATCATTCTGCTATGAAAAGTTGAAAAGAAATATCCTTATTTTCCCAACAACATGTTTTGGTTTTTTTTGGATAAAACTGCTCACTGAGCTGGGCCCGTTTGTATATGTGATGTTTTACTCCTGATAAATGTAAGTTTGCTTTTACTTTACTTGAGGTTTTTATCCACCAGAGAGTTCCAGCTGTGCAAGAACTGATGCACGTTAGCTGTTGCATTGCTCTTATTTGATCAATTCTTAAGCATTTTTGCGGTTAGAGCTTGCTATCCTACTTTCAGACAGCTGTATTGTCAAATTTTAAGGAGAGTTGTTGTTTGTTTCATGCTCAGTGGAATGTAGACTCCAGAAGCCAAATTATTCTTACAGCAATTTGGCTTTTGCAGCTGCCTCTTAATACACTTGTAATGCAACAGAGAGAGAGGCTGAGGTAGTTCACAGCAGCCACTTGTTTGATGAAGGTCCATGTACTTTACTTTGCTGTCAAGGCTGTGGGAAAACCCTCACTGTGTGGCAGGATAACAGAGCTATACAATGGAAAAGACCAAAGTCCTTATCTGTGCCTCACCTGGGTCTCCCTTTTGCTTTCAAAGATTTGACTCGCCTGCTCTGTTTCTTGCTGTGGTTCGGATTTGCACTTTCCACGTCATCCGTGGAATGATCACAGCCAAAAGCCTGGTTTAAAGTAGTGTTTGCCAGGGTAACTGCAGCAAGAACTGCGGGGAGGTTAGCAGGGTATAGCCTGGAGGTAGCTGCAGCTCCCTTGGAGCAGCGCAAGGAGCAAAGGATGGGGAGCAGCTGCCCAAATGTGTTTTGCCATGGTTAACTGGCTCCGGGTAAGGTCTTTTTTTTCCTTACCATAAGAGTTGCCATGCCTCCTGGATGCATTTAGCTGACAGTTTTTGCAGTTTGTGTCCCTAGCCTTCCTGCCCTCGCCAGCTAGGGTCCTATTGTGACCCCAGAGATCAGCTTTTGTTCCTATTTTGCTTTCTGGCACGGAAAAAAACCCTGCCATTTGGCTAGGGGAACACATGCTTTTTGCCCACCATAAGGCAAGAAAGGAAGCGTGGCTTTAAAAACAACTATAAAATACAACAAGAAGCAACTTTTTCGTAAGGATGGTCCTTATGAAATGGTCCAGTTAACCATTTAATGGTCATTGGTGGCAAATGAAATGGTCAATAGTCTAGTTAACCATTTTTCCTGTCCTTGTTGCTTCATAAATGCACATATACGCTGGATGCCTGGGAGAAGGGTACGTCACTTTGCATGCTATCCTGTCTGCACAAACCTGGTGCTCGATTTGCATTTCTGTTTGAAGGTGCTACCCAATTCAGATGTTGCAACTTTCTGTATGAGTTGCCCCTACTTTAATCTGTGCTGTTTAACCACTTAAGCTCTTGCAGAGAGCTCTGGCCCCTGACATTGTTCTGCTTCACCTCTGTGTTCCAGGCAGCTGACCTTGTTGTGTTGAAGGGTTAAGCCATTCTCTTAAGTGGATTTTGCTGATTGGACTGTCCTTCATGTTGGTGCTGTGAGCAAAGTGTAATCACATGAGTAATGTTAAAAATCTGCATGACCCTGTAGGCCATAAGCTGTTGCTGCAGCTGTGTGGCTAAGGCAGTTTCTGTGGCCACTGGCTCATGGGTGCGTACAACTAGCATCCTGTGTGACTGTTCCCGGTGTTCCTACCCAGATGGTTAGGTGTGGCAGACAAGCAGGGACTTTTGTATGTGAGCAAAAGAAGATGGCATTCACACCTCTGGAGGCATAGCGAGATGTCCATGCTGCCAGAGTACTTTTGGTAGTACGTACCCCACTAATGCCAATATGCATACCTTTGCAGAAGGAATTCAGTGTCTGAGGGTAAAACATCTTGGTGAAATCCTTTTAGAAGTGCTACAAGAAATATTTCATTTTCTTGTTTGTGTTTTACAGAAACCTGTTTCCTGCAAATCTTGTTGCTGCAGCTTTCCGAACGGTAAGATATGTGTGGACTTTGGACATGAGCTACAGTGCACAGACAAAGTGACTGCTCCTTTTTTTGAAAAAGGAGTAGAAAGATGGTGTAGAAAATACAAAATGTTAATTTACTTAATAGTAAATGGGATTTTTAAAAGCACCTGATGTAGTCAGACATACAACTTCCATGGCAGACGGTTTGATTTTGAAAAACACTCCTCAAACAAAAGCATGTTTGTAGCCTATGTTTTGTACCTCCACCAAAAACGTTCTTTAAACTTTTATACTTTGGGTACTGTGTTGGGCAGCAGTGGTAACTCTGCTTTGTGCCAGGCTGCTTACCACTTTGCAGGAGCTAGCTGGGAAACCCTTGGGTACATAGTTTGGAGCTGGGCTCAGAACACAAAAAGCTAAAGACTTAGGCTCCCATGTGTGTAAGTATTACCTGTGGCCTGATGCTTTTATTCAGTATTTTCCCTTGTATCCCTTGTTGGATTAATTGCTCAGCCTGGCTTCTCTTTCGACAGAGGGCTAAATGTGGTAGGATGATAACTGGCAGCAGAACATAGTTGGTTTAAACTGATGGGCAGGAACTGTGGGGCTCCAAAAGATTTTGATTTAGTTCTTACTGCTAATTTTAGATGTCGGGGTAGACACCGTTGACCATACTGCTATGGGACAGAGTGATTCTTAATGATACAGGAGCAGAAATAATAGTTTTTGCCTTCATGGTATTCTGTGGATTTGCTTTTGTATCAAAACCAAGGTCAAACTCTTAAAATCAAGTTCTGTTTGGAGTGTATATATACTGTGTATATAATACAGTACATGTCAATATGCCATAAATAAAAACAGGAGCAGTATAAAAATATAATTAAAAAAAGGATATTCTGTGATACCTCAACTGTATGTTGTATATACCCTGTCTGTATGTTCAGGGATGAAATAAAGAAGTCCTCCTTTCCTCTGTGCTGCTGTTGTCACAGGTAATTGGCAAGTACATAGGATTTTCTTTCCTCTATTTGATATCTAAAGAAAACAAGCCCAAAGAAGTGTCCTGCTTTTGTGGGGTGTCTAGCTTATTTATCAAAGTAAGCTGTTGCCCTAGATTTTAGACACTCTACTGGCAATTTTAATGTCTGCCTCACCATTTCTAACAATGAAACAGCACAGGAGCCAGTGCAACAGCATGGTGCGAGAGCAACAGCAGGGTGGAGAAAAGGGGAATTCCTTGGCTGCTGCCCAAACCTGGGAGCTCAGGGGTCACAACACTTCTCTGTTGCCACATGGGGAAAGAGCTGCATATGCTGTCACTCTCTTTTCTTGCACAGGACAGGTTTGTTAGCCTCCAGAGTATGGTCTCCAGAAAACGTCTTCCTAACAGTAATCTCCTTGTGAAATGCTAGGTGATGTGGTCATATTGATGATCTGATTGGCAAACATTGTAGTTTTGTTTGGTTCTTTTTCTTACCTGCAGTATGCAACAGAATATAAGATGCTGCTCAGAAACACTACCTCTGGAAATGTCACGTGGGAAAAGGTAAGGTCACTACTTAGATTTTTATACAAAACTTTGTCAACTGTAATATTTTTGCAGTCTTTAATACTTTCCAGCAGTCATTGGAAAGAAACAAGTACTTTTCTTTGCCTGAAAGTGAGACACACACAAGCCGGATGAGTTACCCACCGCCACACAAGAAAGCTATGATGGATAGGAGAGTTGGGCTCAATTGATCTGACCCTTGAGACCTTATTTTTAGGCCATGCTTTCTTAGACCTGGTCTCACTTGATCTAAATTTTGATTAGTCCCTCTGCCTAATGTTTCCAAATAACTTTCTGTAGACTTGGAATTAAATAGTGATCAAGCTGGCTGAATATGTCCCTTAAACCTTTCTCTTCATTAACAGTTTGGAGAAAGTGAGGTTTTTTTCCACTACCCAAGGCTGTTTAAAAGAAAAAAGTTAGTTGAGATTTTTTTCTTGTTACCATACTGATGAAATTTTGTTTGAAACAGTTACAAGTGGTCTGAAGGAGTAAAAATTATAGACAGGACATTACAAATAGGCTGCTACTACAATGGTGTCAAAAAGGAAACTAATTTGCAGGTGTAGCTGAGGTAGAGAGTGTTATCTTCCATATGTATCTCGTAGGACTTCCAGAGATGCTCTATATCCCATGGAGTAGCATCTCTCCTGCAGATAATAAAGATCAAACATCTTTATTATTGGCCAGAGCCAACATATTGCAGGTCCTGCAGTAATTACTGTTGTCTTACTGGGTCTGTTTTATAGCATGCTGCCTGTATCCCAACCTGTGACGTGTCACCTCACTCCAAATTAAGTATCTCATGTGCTTTCATGGGGTTTTGGGGAGACAAGTCTGAGCCTGGAAATGACTTTCAGGGTTATTTTCTATTTCTCAGGCTCATTCTGACTATCTGAGATCAGTATCGGATGTTTGGTTACTTTATTTTTAATATCATTTGAATGTCCCTAGGGCAAGAGACTTGTAATGTTTTTATTTGTCATGGAAGTGCTCAGCTAGGTGTTGCCCACCAGTTCGTAAAACCATGGAGGAATAAGCAGTTTATGCTCACCCAGAAGCACTCTGAAGCATATCCCTGAGCACAGGAAGTACTGGCCTCATTACCTTCTCCTTGCTACGCATGATGCGTGAGCAGGCGATGCAGAACAGTGTGTTTCCCAACTCTGCTTTTGGCTGGTGGGCTGAACTTTCACCAGCCCCAGAGGCAAGGTGACAGGTGACTTGGATGGCACAAGAACTGAGCAGGGGAAAAGTCAGCCCTTGCCTAGAAGCCTGCTATCACACGGTGAGTGGTTTCACTGGGGAGGGCGGCAGCCCCATCTGCCCGGTCTCTGCCTGTGCCTGTAAGTTTGCATTAGCCCAGATCTGCACTCACCCCATCTGACACGGATGTGCCGCAATGACTGTGGTAGGGCCATGTGATCCCAAAAGAGCACTTTCTCTTCTCACGCCATTATATCCTTGGGCAGTACGTGCCTGTGCAGCCTTGTGCTGCTAAAAAACAAGTTCACTATGAAAGGCTGTAACAATGTGCACTTAGGCATGTGTGTTTGCTTACAGAGTGTAGAGTTGTGCTTCATTTAAGCAGGGGTAAGTGAAAAGTGAATAAAACTTTTCTTATTCATCTTCAGTGTCAAGTTTGATTGGCAACGAAGCACGGATCAAGGCCAACCATATCCATTGGACATAGGCTTGGCTGTCAAGTACTTTTTTTACTGCTTGTTCAAAGAGATGAGAATGCATCTTTTGGCAATTTAAAACGTGAGATTCTTTTTCAGTTTTCTTCTTTCCTTTTCTTACTTATCTGACTCCTGTTTGATGCAATATCAGAAAAAAATATTCTGAATTTGTCACCAGTGCCTGTTTTTGCCAGCGGTTATGATGTAAAGGTTATTTCCACTATTACTTTTCCAAAACTTTTCTTCAGTTGTTGGAGCGAACCAGAGCTGAGCTTTAATTCCAGAAGACGCCTTACTGTCTCTAGGGAAGAGCAGACCAAATAAAAAGAAAGCATAATCTCAGTTTTGTTAGCTCAATTTCAGTACTGGTGTGACCATATTATTTATGGATAGATGAGGGTTAAGTTTGGAAAGGAAGAGTATGATTTTTGGATAATATGTAGTATAAATACCATAGCGCTAGAAGTTGAGTTCCAGGGACACAAGATTATATTCCTATCTAATGTTTTCTTTCATCAGCAGATTATTTGATTGAAGAGGAGAAATGTTTTCCTCTACTTTCCATATGAATAGTGTGGAGCAAAATTTTCCATTTATTATATTTTTTCCCCCACTGGTTAATAGGCTCTGTCTTCTCTCAGTGATGATATGAATAGAGGGGCACGTAGATGTCTGCTCAGCCACATCCTTTTTGTTGTTTCACATGCTCCCCTCGTGTTTACCTAGCTTTTATGGCTACATCCTCTCTGTCTTTTTGGCAGCAAGGCTTCCTGGGGCACAGACTATCTCAGTTCCCCATCTGCAGTACAGGGAGGCTGTGGGGGACTCTGAGTTCCTCTTGCAGCAGCAGTAAAAATACACAAACCGGTGATTGCTCTTCTTCCTCACATCACATGGCTGCATTTTCTTTTCAGCCACCTACTACTGGGACAGCTCAATGTCACCAGTTGTTTCCTTGATAAGCATTTTGTTTCAAGTGCTAAAAAACAATAGGATCTTCAGAGAAATTCAAGGACCAGAAGAGCTCCATGAATCTTCCAACCAGAACACATAATTTCAAGCAAACAATAACGCGTCCCATAGTTTATCCAGGAACAAAGCTCTTATTAAAGCTGTTTTTGTTTGGTGTCCACAATGCTGCTTGGTTTGGCAGCTCTTTTGGGGTGATGCACTCTTCTGTTAGAGTACAAAAAGGCTGTTCAGCATCTGCCAGTTTTGGAGGCTGGGATTGAGAGGATCTTCTGCTGAGGATTTACTGCTGGACTCTTTCCATGTTGTGCTGCAAGGAGGTGAAATTCCCTGAACTCTGCAGATTGCCCCCTTGATTTGCAGGGAGCAATTTGTTGCAGTAAGTTACTTCTCCAGGCAAATGATGCAACTTCTGCCTACATGTGTGGGGATGGGAGGCGATGGTGAGTGTTGTAAAGAATTTGACTCTAGAAAGAGGAAGGGAAAGCAAGACCTGAAAGGGGTGACAGCATGACAGTGAATAGAGGGAAACAGCTAAGAAGTTTTTGGTGGCTGTGCGTGGAATCCTCCCTCTGGTCACCAACAGTTCAAAGGTCCCCAGATCTCAGATGAGCTAGGCTGGTAGGACTAGTAAGTGTGAGCACTTGGAGAACAGCAGCAGCAGTGATTGCAATGCCAAGAGCAAGGTGAAGAGAGACATCTCAGAGGATGAAAGAAGACTAAACTCCAGGTATTGTCATTCTGGAGAGGTATAGGGGAGTTTGAGGAGAACTGGCCGATTTATGCACAGTAGGCCACTGTGAAGGTTAAGACGAAAGGTTAGAAGCCACCTCTGTCCTGGCTGTTGCTAACTGGAGACGCTACTGTCTCTTGCCCTCTTCTAGCTTCCCAAGGACAGAATTGGCAAGACTTTGGCACCCATGGCTCTGAAGAAGGTGGAGCGGCTGATTCTTGTAGGGATTGAATGACATAGAAGAGCCCTGGACTTCTCTAGTTAGGAAAGTGACCTTCCAAATTAAGCCCTAGGAGCTCTGGCCCTCGTTCTCCTGTGTGCCTCCCAAGCTCTGTCCTGCTCTGTGACGTTGTGTGCCCTGCACAACTGGTGGGAAGCTGAGCAGTCCTCTTGCAGATTCAGTACACTTCTGCCTCGTTGCTCAGACTAGGTCTTTGAAAAGCCCAAATGGTAGCGAGTTGCTGGGCTTCAGGCTCATAGCCTTCATGGTTTTGTGTATAATTTATATTTTATTGCCTTCCCTGCAGTACTTTGTTTCTATCTGTCACTAAGAGGCAGTCCAGTTCAGCAGTACATTTCCAGCAAAAATATCATCTCGAGCAGGCTGGTTTTATCAGATTTAGCAGATCAGTATCCCAAGTTCTTTAGTCAATATTCATTTCAAGCTTTTAGCTCAGAATATATTTTTCTTTCCTAATGTTGAGCTAGTGTCTACTTAAACTAGCCCAGAAGGCCAAAACTTGTACACAAAGCTAATCTGTTTTAGAAGCTCTTCCAAATAAAACAACAATTTGACATGTTGAGCTTGTACTGCCAAGTTGGGGGGCGGAAAAAAAACAGTTTGTCAAAACAATTATATTTTTATGTAGCCACAAGAACACTCATTCAGTTCATATGATACTACATTGCCAAACAAGCTCCAGCTCTCTTTGAGAAACAAACCGTGAAGGACCAGCAGAGCAGACTTGCGAGTAGACTAGTTTTTGTCAATAGGTAGATCTGTTTTTATCCTCTTGGTTTTACCATGCAGCCACATGATTTCTGAGAAGGGGAACAGGTATTTCTTCTGTTCTCTCTATATCTCCCATGGCTGATTTGGACAGATGAATGAGTAAGTTTCCACTGTTTGCTACTTTTCCCTGCCCCTTTCTCCCCTTTCTGCCTCATAACATTGGTTGTTTTGTCGTGGTTTTCACCTTGGTATAAATACTGCACTAAAGTGATGGAGCTGGCAGTTTCTGGGAGCAGATTCCCATCAGAGGTGTCAGGAAATAAGAGCATGTTTGAGGTCAGACTGCTGCAAGCCTCTTGCAGGTATGATTTGTTTAGGCGGTAGAATATCATAGTGCTGACAGTGAGTGATGCTTGGTGGAATAAGCAGAGCTAGGAAGTCCGTTCATCAGTATCTGCCATTTATACCTGTGGTCTCTTCCACTTCCATCTTCCCTCACAGGGAGACAGGGAGGAAAGTTTCAGTCTTTAAACCACACATGTGTGACTGGTGCCCGTGCTGTTTTGCATCTGCAGTGGAGCTTGTCCTGAATAAACTGGGGAGGTTTCCTCTTCAGGTCACTGAGAGCACACGTATTGTATTGAAGGGCATGAGGGGAGGTAGTGGCAGGCCCTTTCCTTCTCTAGTGAATCTATGCCAGCTGGGGAGGTTTGTATCTGGATTGTGTCCAGATCTTGTTTGGTTTACTTCAACAAATTAGGTTCTTCCTTCCTAAAACAGGTTCTGCTTGTTGATTTCAGATCGATCGGGCAGCAAGAAAATGAGGTGACCCTTTTGTTGGCTTTTGTGCCGGTCTTGCATCTAACAAGCCTTCTTTCTTTGCCTCTTCAGATCCCTGTCGGTACTGAAATTGAAGGGATGAATATCCTGGGACTGGTGCTGTTTGCTCTGGTTTTAGGAGTGGCGCTGAAAAAGCTTGGCCAGGAAGGGGAAGATCTGATTCGCTTCTTTAATTCATTCAATGAGGCAACTATGGTCTTGGTTTCCTGGATTATGTGGTAAGTGTGTGGCTGTAGATATATCTGCAGTACAATATTATGCTTAGTTCAGGAATCTCGCCATTTATCCATCTGTCCAGCTTATTCTTAACAGTTCTCTCATCACAGCAAAAGTGAATGTCATGGTATCACACGATAGGGTCTTTTCTTCTTGCTTGTGCCCTGTAATTAGACAGTCACACATAGTTTAAGGTATCAGTCTGGAACACTTCAGAGGGTTACTTAAAAATCCTCTCCAGGACTCCTTTTTGATTAATTAGTGGAAAGAAGTCTTTCCCTTTCAAAGCAGTATAAGTCCATGGCTAGCTGCCATCATGTGCCTAAGGGCACTGGCCTTGAATGAATAAAGGAGATGTGAGGAATATGGTCATGTGAAGGCCAGGGATGTTTGTGCTTGGAGTGCACTTGCAAGTGCAGTGTGTAACTAAAATCATGCTTGTAGCTTCATGCCTTGATTTTTCTGTTGGTCAAAGGGTTACTTGTACTTACCTGAAAGATGTCTGGAGGAGGTCAGAAGACAGCCCACTCACTGGTACTGGTTTGAGAGAAATCCTGTTGAGTGCATGAATACAGAGCCCCATCTGTCCGCTTGCATCAGAGGATGATGGAGAACCTTCATCCCTTTGTACAGAAGGGAGGAACAGTCTCCAGGACTATGCTCTGCATCCTACTGAAATAGTAGTGCTGGCTATTGAGTGTTTTGTCATTGTTATCAGCAGAGCCTGAGTTATACAGCAAATCTTTAAATCACTGCTCCTCTTCTGAGATCTCTTTCATTTTCTCAGGTGAAGCAGGAACAGTTGTTACTAGCAGAGCGATCAACTGTTTGTTTCTTGTTTGTGCTTGCTTCTCCAGAGATGCTTCTCTTTTCCATTTCACATCCCTGAGAGTAGGTATTTCCTAAGGTTGATTGTTTATTTGGTCTCCTGCCTATTAATGAACAAATCCATTATTTCATTTACTTCCCTGAAGTCCAGACATGTTTATGGGGTGAATGTTGCTCTGACCAGTCTCACAAAGCTTTTGGCACCAAGAAAGTCTGTATATTAGGAACTAGAGTGCACTGAACTTTCTCACTAGGCAAGAAACCAGCATTAGAGGAGGCAGGCATCTCTAGGGAGTGGTTCAGGCCACCTAAGCTGGGGTAGGACAAGCCTCCTGAGTAGGTTTTCTGTCAGGTAGGATGAGTCTGGGCCTCAGAGCAGTATCGTGGCTGTTCTTGTGCAGCTGGATGGGTCTAGGCTGCTCATGTGAAACCAACAGTACTAATACCTCACATGCAAAAATAAAAATATTCATAAGGACAGCTAGCTAACAAATTAACAGTGGGACATTTCTCACGCCCTTTCCAAAGCTGTTGGAAAAGCTATAAGCTTATCTTAGCAGAGGTATTTTTTTCTCCCTTCGTTTTGCATTTTTCATTTCTACTATTTTCCTCCCTCCAAGAAGTAGAAAGGTTTTAACAAAACACCTGATTTTACACAGGCAGATCTCTGTTAGCTGCTGTCATAAGGGATTGAAAAATTCAAAATCTCAAAGCAGCTTAAATCTTTTACTCTTGAGTGTAATTCCTTGGACACTGAATACTGATAACAGGCAGTTCTTGTATTCAGCTGATTACAGTGCTAACACTTCAAGCCAATCAGTTGGTATATAATCCTTTACTTTGGATTATTGGGACCACAGCTGACGCTTAACACTGCAATGCACCAGAGCCCTTACTTGTTCTCGTTCCTTCCTTAAGGCTCTTGTGTCGTCCTGGTATTTATATAAAATCTGTCAAGCTGCATGTTCTTCCTAAAGGATACTTTGGAATGGGTGAAATCATACTACCAAGAGATAAGGCAGCTTGAGCTTGTACTTAGTCGTATTCAACAGCTGCTCTTGTGTTTAGCAGCACTTTGGTCTCAACTTTCAGTTCCTTCCTCTTCAAGGGGAGGGATTCAGTCTGAGCTCTGAATCCAGTGTTCATGTTTGCAGAGCTTGTGCAGAAAGGGGGCTCAGCTAGATCTGGCTAATTGGGGCGCTCAGAAGTGTAATTCAAAGGCAGTATTTCACAGAATTGGCAGAGGCTAAGTGAGGAAGGTTCAACAGGCCCCCCTAGAGATTTGACCAAGCGAGGACAGAGAGAGGATGCTCACATTGATCTGGGACATAAGGAGGTGCTCTCTGCACAGAACAGGAGCTGCAGAACCACTGAGGTTAGGTAGGCTAGGAAGTGCGTAATCACCTTTCCAAACTTTTGCATGCTTAACCAAACTTTCTGAAGTTTGTCCTGACTCCACAGATTAGCTTCTCTGAACATGGGCATTGGATTGGAGGGGAGAGTAGGAGAAAAAACATTGTTTATTCCTGAGATGTACAGGCAGATCTTTTGCAGTCACATGTGTGCCTGGGACAGAGTTTTGGAGAGCTGGGTGATCTTTTAGTATTTCTTAATCCTAGAAGCAGAAATGGATGGAGCATGGACAGGATCAGCAGAGGCACTCGGACACAGACATCCCAACTAGAGCTTTGGAGGAACTGACCCTGGGCCTGAAGTGATTCCTGCAGTTCATTTAGTAGCTGTTGTGCTGTAGGTATAAGGGCAACTCTGTCTTTTCAGGGCCGTTCCCAGCTGCACTACTGGGACCAGAGGTGTGGCTGTGGCTCACAGGTGGCCCTTCCCCTTGGAGCAGCTCCAAATATTCTTGACGAAGGAAACCTCAAACAAATGCTGGTGTCCTAAGATGTAGCATGTTTCTAGATAGGAGGCATGGGAATGTATGTGTACATACTTGTTGGCTTGAGGGAAGCTCTGGAAGCCTGATTGTTTAATATAGTCTTTTGTAGGCAAATAGCAGAGTTAATTCCTATCTTTGGCACATGCATCAGCAGCCTTTAGCCGAGCTCTCTGGTATGGGCATAGTTTTTTCTTTCCTACACTGAAGAAGTTGGCACCCAGTATGTCTACCATTGTAATGACCGAACTTCATACTTCTGCTGGTAGTCATCACCTGTGTAAGATCCTACTCTTCCACCCCTTTCTCTGCTTCAGTGACATGATACTGCTCCTTTTTCTTTCCTACCATCTAGCTCCCTTCAGCAGTGACTTTAGGTTTAGGTCTTTGCCTGCCTTCCTCTCTGATGGACTAAACTCCTTACTGCTGTCTTGTCATGATAGCTTCTGCCAGCATTTCTGCTTCCCACTTGGCTTCCCTTCGGCACTCTCCTAGCTGTGTCTTTGAGGGCCTAGATGAACAGAGCTTTTTTCAGTTGGACTGCTTGCCTTCCACCAAACAAGAGTGTTAGAGAGACCTTCCAAATTTGCTTAACCTGAGTGTGTGGTGAATAAGGTGCTACCCTTCAGTAGAAGCAGCATATTCTTTAGAAGGTTACCTCCAGGATGGAAAATGACATATTTTTCAAGGCTTTTTGTTTGTACTTAATGACAAGCACTATTTATTTACACAGGTATGTACCTATTGGCATTATGTTTCTTGTTGGGAGCAAGATTGTGGAAATGGAAGATATTGTGCTTCTGGTGACCAGTCTGGGAAAATACATCTTCGCCTCTGTTCTGGGCCACTTCATCCATGGAGGAATCATTCTGCCGCTTATTTATTTTGCATCCACACGTCAAAATCCGTATCGTTTTCTCTTAGGACTTATCACGCCACTTGCCACTGCTTTTGCCACTTGCTCCAGGTGGGTTTCTGTGCTGCTTTTGGGATTATATTTGTCACTGTAAACTGGGTATATTCCAACATCAAACTGTGTTGAGTTTTAGGTATGAATGTTGTTCCTGAGGTTGCAAAAAAAGACTTCTGAGCATAGAAAGTCTCGTTGCTGTCAGCGGCCTGCCATACAGCACATATTGATAATTAGTTGTTGAAAACAATTCCTCAAAATATTGGGACTGTAGCATGATGCTGAGCTGAAAATTTTGGGAGGAAAAGATGAAAGTATTTGCCTTAAAAAGATCCTTCCAGCTGTCCTTTCAATTTTAAGTAACATGAGGGTCAGTAGTGAGGGAATCTGTCTTGAGAAGTTTAATTCTCCAAGTTCAGAAGGATCTGGAACAAGTTTAGCCTGATTTTGCAGGAGCAAAGCAGACTTATTGGTTAGTGTAAAGGGACTTAACATAATCGATTTCAAAGATTTGGCCTGATCAGCATTTATTTGTCATAACCAAACTATCAAGCATGTCATTTACACTTTTCTCAAGGGGTAAACACATGATCAAATATCATAACTATATGAAATCATTTCAGATCATCTCCAAAAGTAGGTGTGTGTCTGTCACAGGAGCTGAAGTACATGAAGTAGGAGAGAGTTCATGAATAAAATCATGTCATTTACAATGCAAGAAATAAATCCACAGTGATTTTTTTTTTTGTTATTTGTCTGTTCATTTGAGAAGGTACTAGTACAACATTAACAGAGATTGCTGTTGCATCTGTTGTGTTTATATTGGCACCTACTGGTGTATTTTTCTGGTTTGAGACTTGGTCATTCCACAGCCCTGTTAGGCTGCATACTGTATTAAGTCATGAGTTCTTGCTTCTGGGAGATTAGAATCCTTATCAGCTATTTCTGGATGGAAGCAGATTATTAAATACCACTGCTCAAGACCAACAAGGCAGGTCCTTCATTGTTATGATGACTGAGAGGGACTATAAAGTGGCATCGTTTTCTTGACAGTCCTGTATGCATCACGTTAGAAACATGAAAGCCATAAGACAGTGACTTTCCATTCAGTGCACCCTGATGCTTTATGTTTGATTTTTCCCTGTTCTCTGTCTCTAGCTCAGCCACTCTCCCGTCAATGATCAAGTGTATTGAGGAGAACAATGGAGTTGACAAGAGGATCAGCAGGTTTATCCTTCCTATCGGGGCGACTGTAAACATGGACGGAGCTGCTATTTTTCAGTGCATGGCAGCTGTGTTTATTGCTCAGCTGAACAATGTCGACCTCAACCCTGGGCAAATCTTCACAATTCTGTAAGTTGCTTGCTATTGCAACCACATCCTTCTGGCCCCTAGACACATTCAAGCCTGTGGTCTCTCTGTTAATAGCTAGCAGTTTGCATTCCAAATCTCTGACCTAAAGCTTGTAAACTGCTATGAAACGTAATTATAGGGTGATTAAAGGTTGGAGTCTTTCAAGATTTATAAGGCTTGCCAGAATCTCAGTTTAATAAAAGGTGGAACCTGGGAGGGGTAATTGAATTCTGAAACAGACTTTGAGCTGTTTAAAGCTGTATCTCACACTAAATTCCTCTCCTTCTTTAAGCATCTCACCCCTCCGCCCTCCACTCACCATTAAGCTGGGTAATTGAGGCATGCTGCTCTACCCAGAAAGCTACTGCTGATTCCTCCTCTGAATGTCCTAGAAAATACTTCTGCCAGCTCCTCAGTTCCTTATGTATCAATTTCATACTAAAGACTCTGCTCTGGCTTACCTCTGCCCTTCGTACCATCGCATCACTGGCTTCCCAGGTCAGACCCGTTATCGTTCCCCTCCTGACTGCTTTGCTCCATTATCCCCTCTACCACTCTCCCCTCTATGCCTGGAGTATCCTCTCATGTCCCATATCCCATGAAATGTCATTCTCTTATTTCCCTCCTCAAAATCTCTTAAGTGAATATCCTACAAGGAGTTGTAGCCCCTCACTGTGCCAAGAAGCCATAGCTGTAACCACCAGATGCCTCCTAGGTAGGGCTGGTTCCTGGCACTTTTTTACCCTCCCTGGCCAGGTTTTATTTCCTTTCTTATTGGATTTCCCAGTACATTGTTTGTTTATTTAAGGCAGGGCTGGGGCATTATTTTGTTTGCAGATAGCCTTTCAGGTACTGTTAGTCAATCAGGTGTTAACACAGGTCTGCGGATTATGCAGTGATAGCCCAAGAAAAACTCAGTTGTAGACACCTGCACACAAAAAGGAATGTGGTCCACATCCTGATGTTTCAATATATATCCAAAATGCACTGCAGGTTTCCAGCTCCTGATTTAGGGTCTGTGTTTTAATGCAAATGAGACACAGAGAAGGGACAGTACCCTGCATGGCAGGGTTTACTTTTTTACATTTGGGGCCAGGAGATGTAATGTAGTCAGCATATTTGAACTGATACATGACTTGGAAATGAATATATTAGTAAGGCAGCAGGATATAGTTGTGTTGGTTGGGGTTTTTTTTCTGAAAAGGCAATCATGGGATTAAACACAGAGCCATTGCCTTGGTAGCTGCTGTGGATACCCGCTGAGCAACTGTGCTCTGTACCCATTACTTTCCATCAGCAGGCAGGAAAGGGTTTGCCTGGCAAGCAAATGATCTGTGTGTCCCATGCTGTAGAGTTTGTTTACAATTCCCATAGCGGGGAAACGTGTGACGTAAGTGTAGAAGAGGAGTGCTGCAGAGCTCCTGCTAACCAGGTACGCAAATTGATTTGCAGTGTGACAGCTACCGCATCCAGTGTGGGTGCAGCTGGGGTCCCAGCTGGAGGAGTCCTCACCATCGCTATCATCTTGGAGGCCATTGGACTTCCGACCAACGATCTGTCCTTGATATTAGCGGTGGATTGGATTGTGTAAGTTCTTTAGGCCACACATATCTGCTGTTGCATGACATGTAGCATGTTCAGCTGGAAACATGGGGTGGGGTGGTCAAAGCATCACAGTATAAAATAAAACCCTACAAGATATGGCTGCCTACAGGACAGGTAACTCTTGACAGACAATGGAAAAAGTGGTCCCTTCTCAATTAAAGCCATTTGTATACTAAAATCCCTCTTCAGCTTTTTTACTCATTCTTTATTGAAACGTATTTCTTCCTGGTTTCAATTCACTTTAGAATGATTGTTAAAAGTTTATTCAAGAAGGTGTTGATATTGCTGGAAATTAGTTGGACGCTAGGAGGGAAGGGGGGAAAAAGGAAGCCTGAATCACGGTGGGAAGCTTTCTTGATCACATGTGGGAAGCGGTCTCCATCAGAAGCTGTTGTCAGCTATCATTTGAACTATTTTTATAGTTCAAGACTGGTCAAAGCACTAACACAAGTGTAACAGAAAGGTGGTGTCTGTTGGCAGGGCAGGGACGCAGAGGGTTTGTGGCACTCATCACAGCTGTGGGCAGTGTCACAGCTGGAACACACTGCTGGGAGTCATAAGTTCAGTACATTATTACCACCTTTCATTTCCATCTTCTGGGAAAGAGCTAAGAGGTCAGACCTTTGCTCAGCTCCTTCTCTTTTTTCCAAGAGCCATTCCCCGCCTTGAAACATAAGAGATTATTTTCTTGCCCCAGCTCTGCTTGGAAGAGCTTATCTCACCCCTTAGCAAAAGTATTTCCTTGTTAAGACCTAAATTTACCTTTTGTACCACCTAAGGTACAGATTAAGGAAAGCCTAGAAAATTTGTTTTGCCTTAAGTATTGGAGACCCAACCACAAGCCACAGGCAGATGATTTCTTATAGCTTAGATGAGCCCTGTGGAAAAGGGTGTCTCTGCTTTTCCTTGAACAAGCCTGGCTGGCTGCTGTTCTTCAAATACCAGAAAAATCAAACTGGAAGGACTTCTCTGAGCGCTCATGAGTTACAGCATGCTTAGAGTTTAAATGCTAGTGAAGTAAGCATGATCTGATAATTTAGATGCATAATCTGCTTTCAAGACATCTGGTTGAAGTTGGGTAGTGGGCTGAAATGACTGGTCAGTATAGGTCAAGCGATCTGAATCCCATTGGTGTTTTGTGGTTTTTTTGGGTTTTGTTTTGTTTTTTTTTTCCAGTTGGTGGGTTTCTGGGCAGTTCCTGATTTAGGCTGTACATAATCCCTCTGCATTGCTTTTTGGAAACACCAGCCTCTCTGTATAGATGGTGTACTTCTACAACAGATGTGGTAATTAGGATGCCTGAGGACAGTCTTGAATTCTGGAGGCTGGGGAAGAAAACAGCTGTATTACTTCCTTCCCTTCCCACACCACATGTGTCTGTGGAGCATAATCATGTTCCTGTGGCTTCATTAGGGACATAGAACTCTTTCTTTCTGTCATTTCTTGGGGATCAGCCACCTACAAAGGACAGGAGAGACAGGCGAAGCAGTGGCTAGCCCTTTGTATCCTATCTTTCTCAGGGATTACAGTAGTAGCTGTGCTTTCCACAAGCTGTAGTCACAAGTGGTTGGACGCACAAGTGAAAAGTTTGCTGTTCCTTTTAGTCTGGGTTGCCTTCAGCCTGTGTCTCATGCTGGCTGCCTTTGTTTCAAAATATGTAGCATCTCTCTGTGGTCAACACTGTTGTTGTAGTTGAGGAACTCTGCTTTGTGGTAACAAAAAAGGGGGAAGGAGGGAGAGAATTGTCCCATGTTTAGTTTTAATGCCAGCCATTTAATTACCAGAGAGGACCAACTTCAGCATATGTTGAAATTAGGCTGCAGAATAATTAACGGATGTCTCAAAATGCACAGGATGAAATTGGTCTTCTTTATGAGCCGTAAACCACCTCCATTAGACCCTGGGACATGCAAGTTTTGTGTTGTGGGACCAAATATTAGGAGGGGTGCTACTAGCAAGAAACCCAGAGAACACAGTCATTCTGCCTGCTTTAGGAAGGACCCCTTAGTAGATGTTTATGTTAAAATATTAGTCTTTCTGTAGTTGAAAAAGAGCATTGGGTGCTCTCAGTCAGCTTCTGGATAAGCCCAAATTAAGTTCCTGCTGTGAACTCTCATCTGAAAAATGCTGGCCTGGGGAAGGGGAGGGGAAAGAGGAAGGAGGTGGCCTGGGAAGAGAAGGATGCTTGAGAAAGAGTGGTACCATTGCTGCAACCCACTGAGAGTCCAGAACCAGCTGATAGTAACTGTTGGGCCCACGTTAAACCAGCTCCAGTGTACATTTTTTAGTTCTGAAATGGTGATGATACTTCTGTGGAAAATAACTATGGTAACAACATCTCCCTTCTCTAGCTCCGCTGATGTTAGTGGATCAGCAAGGGTGAATCAACTCCCCTTATTGTGTTATAACTCTATTAAGCTAAAAGCCTGCTGCTTTGTTTTTTGTTTCTGATCTTAACCAGGGACCGAACCACCACAGTTGTGAATGTGGAAGGGGATGCCCTTGGAGCAGGCATCCTTAATTACCTGAATGAAAAAGAAAAGAAAGACAAAGAGCAAGAGCTGAAGGAAGTCAACGTAGAAGCAGTTGCTAACAGCAAGTCTGAAGGGGAAACATCGCCTTTGGTAACCCATAAAACCCAAGTTTGCAACACAACTAGTACAGCAGACCCTGAATCTAAGGAATCAGTATTGTGAACTAGACGCCATTCGTCAACACGCGTCCTAGAGGTGGACCAGGGACTTGTTAACGCACCTAGACCTTTGCAGTGCTAACAAGGGCTGGATGGCTCTTGAAAAAGTTTTCAGTTCCAGTCTGTTTTTAAATACGCTGGCCTGGGGAAGGGGAGGGAGGTGGGGTGGGCAGAGAAAGGATGTTGAGAAAGAACACTGGCTTTATAATAGTATTTTGATAATTCATATGTATACATGTATATGCGTTGCACATGCACACACATATACATGTATGTGAAAACAATGCCATTGCGACTTCTGGTTTAACAAGACTTCTGTTACTAAAGGCTCATATGTGTTGGAGATGGGGAAGTAGACAAACCAGTACATGCTTATTGTAGTGAAAAATTAGTAAGCTTATTGTGCTGCTATTCAGAGGGAGATGCAGTCTAGAAACTCCAGAGTGGGGTGAAAATGTTCCTTAAATTTTAGTTTCTGGCCTGGAAACACTTACTGACCATTACAGACACGATATGAAGCAACATTTTTCTCCCACTCCCCTTCCTCTCCTGTTCTCCGATCCTTTAAAAAGATTGAATATATCCTGAACATTAGCTTTTTCTTTTTTCTCTTTTTTTTTTTCATATCTGAATTAATAGCTTATAGGGTTCCAACCCTTGTTCCATTCCCCCACTGTATTGCAGCTCATAGCAACTTCCGTGCCTTTTGGTGAGTAACTCCCAAACTCTGGAACCAAACATAGGAGATCTTCATGCAGAACAAGAAGCTGTTTTCTCCTTTCTTCTAACCAAGCTGTTAAGGAAAAAATCCGAGGAAACACAAATTTTGTTAAAGTAATCCCTCTGGGGTTGAAAAAAATGTAGAGTCTGTTCCAGCATAAATATGTCTGAAAAGAGGCTTGCCTGTGACAACATCAAGGAATCAAGAAGTCAGTTCCCTTCATGAAAACACGCATGCTCCTTTGCTAGCACGCAATGTCCTGCTCATGTTTATTTAATGGATCAATCCAAACAGGTTAAGTCATATCCTTCTTCCAGCAAAATTGAACAGGGGAGGAAAAAATCTGAACACACATCATGTGGGAACTGACAACAGGCAAGTGTGAGTGTTGGCTTGAAAGGGGAAGAGGTGAGTTTATAACCCTGTGTAGTAGTTCAGTGATCTCTGTGTGTTGGGATAGCTGCATACCTGTTCCTGCTAGGAGTTTGGTCCTGCTATAAATGTCCTTCTGGCAGAAGCTTACATTTAGTAATTCTGGGTGGTGCTGGGCCAGGGTAATGCTTGGTGGCAGATGGTAACCTTTGCTTGAGGCCGAGCCAAATGCTTCTGGATTCTGACTCTACCTTTTTTCTTTTACAACATACTTCCTGAATTTGCACCCCAAACCTGAACAAAGTCCAGCAAACTCATTGCAAAGATCCTGTTGATTTATCTTGGCTTTTTGGACAGCAAATAGTTACAAAATTATGGCTGTGCATATGCCAAGATTTCCCTGGACTTGTGATGCTTTCCCTTGGCTACTTTAGCAAGATAATTGCATATGATCAGTCTCCACACTGTTAATTCAGCAATATATATTTACATTTAGCTTTGATATAAAGTAATGCTAAGTATTCCTTTTTCTTTCTCCTCTCTTGCTTCAGAGGAAGCTATCTTGTAAAGATAGCCAGTTGCTGATGTTTATGTTCACGGCACTAGGAAGAAGCAGCTCCAATTTCATAGCAGCAGCAGCAGCCTTCATTTGCAAAGCATCCTTCTTGGTAAAGGGACACAATGAATTTTGCAAAAATTCATTGCAGAATGAGATGTGGTTACCTCTGAGGGGAAACACAGTGAGTGCGTCATTACTGGCTGTTTAATCGTGTGCAGCAGGGCTGTGCAAACAATCGAAGTAGGAAAGGATTAGTCAGCCCACTGAGAAACTGCAGGTGGAGTTTCTTTTTAACCAGGTTGTTTATAACCATGTCCACAAAATTTGGTCATTCCTTGGCTCATCTTCAAAATGGAAGGAGACAAACACAATTCTCTAGGGACATCCTTTGCCCAGTATTTATTATTTCATTTTTAGCAGATCAAGACCCACTGAAACCTTGCATTTCCTCCCATTAGGATCATCCCAACTCTTTTCAACTCAGGAAACCGAAAGCGCACTTTGTAGCTGACAATGAAAGTCAACAAATAAGAGGTGTTTTGAAAAATGTTGGAGGTTTGAAAAAATATTCAACAAAACCTTTTTTCTTTTTTGTTTTACACAAGACTTACGTATTTCTTTGAAAAATCTGAATGCACCAGAACCCCAAATACTTGGATATCCAGTATATGGATGTCTCAAGGAAGCTGAAAATCATCACTGATTACTGAAAATTCAGTAATTGCAAAGGACTTTAAACCCTTCTGGGGATGGCTCTTGCAATCAGGATGGTTTTTGTGTTGAAAACAGACTATGGCCAAATCCAGGGCTTCCCCTGCAGGGATGTGACAAACAGTACTGTGTCCTTCGGACATAACAGAAATATGGAGCCAGCCAAAGTACCAAATTGGTTAGCGAAACAACCTCTGCTTTGTCTTTTCTGGGCAGCCCTGTTACTGCCTGAAGAGGCAATGCCCTCAGCTGGAAGTGGCGAGAGGTTGCAGGGACAGTAGGAGGGGCAGAAAGGTTTCATATGTGCTTGCTCTGTTCCTATGCTCTTTCCTGGACATTTGCTCTGGCCAGTACCACAGGTGGACATGATCCAGCGTCACCATTCTTAGACTCATTCTCCTGTGGTTTCCTCCATATTTTACAGCAGGAATAATGAAAACTGAGGTGTTCAGGCAGTTCCTCTTTCAGTCAAGTTAAAGGCCCTGGTATCTTTGTGACTGACTACCTTGCCGTACGTTGTAGATTATGTTCTTGAGAGCTTGCAGAAGGTACAAAACCACCACCTCTTTCTGAAAAGATGTGCAGTGTTGGTCAACAATCCACCCTGGTCCTCTGCTAGCACAGCACGTATTTGCAGCCACTGGAAAGCATCCTCCTGTTGGAAAACACAATTTTTAATCCTGACCCACAGGCAGTGAGCAATGGGCCTCAGGTGGGAAGTCAAAGGACCAAATGACAAACTCTCACCAAAGGAAAAATGTCAAATCTTCGCTGATTTTAACTGGGCCATGGCAATTCATAATCACTCACAGACTTGCCTGTAATGACTGATCCTGTGACTGACGAACAGCACAGAATTAGGCAGGTCACGTAAATCCTCTGCCTGTGCTTCCTTTTCTGTGATTAAGTTTCCAGATACTTACCTGTCTCTCACAGGCAATAGTGTGGCGGGTAGTGAGTTGCAGTGTGTGGAAAGCACTCTTAAGACACAAAGCACTAAATCTTAAATAATAATGAACTTTTCAAAAATCTGTAAGGAATCAAATAATTAAAGTATGCATCATGAAGTCGGAGTTATATTAAGCTAGAGTATGAATGACTGTGTGACGGAAAGGATATCCACTGTATTGCATTTGCTGGGCTAACTCAGGGGAAGCGGGGGAGCTAGTGTGTGTGTGAGTTGCATTTCAAAAAGTAGATATGGTTTAGTCAAGGGGGGGCACAGTGCCCTGTTATATCTGCTTCCTCCCATCTCCACCTGGAATGCCATGAAAACTTAGGTTCAGGTAAAATAACAGACCTCACCATGGATTCAACATCTACATTAGGAGCCTTGACAGCTTCATTTCTGTCTAGTTTCAGTGGAAGAAAGAGCTTTTCAGCTAAAAAAGCAAGTTGTCCTGGCAGTTTGGGCAAAAAGGTGGAGAAAAAGAAGGAAGAGCTGGAGGGTTACAAGGGGAGCGTTACAGAGGACAGGGTAAGCAAGTGGATAAAGAAGCTAAGACACTAAAGGAAGCATCTTTTCCTTGGCATTTTGATACAGATAGCATGAAAAGGACTGCAGGCATTTGTCCGGCATATAGCAGAGATGATGCAAATCCTTGCCCACTGACTGGCCAGGATTTGCAAGGAGAGGCAGACACCAAAGTGCTCATGTTTCTGAAGCACATGTCACTGAGCAACAATGAAGCTTGCAGTGTGCCAGCATGGAGCTCTGATAAGCTGCTCCTGGCTGGTAGCCATGACCACAGAGAAATAACGGTACAGTTCTGGATCAGGGATTGACCCACATTCCTCCTTGCAGGATAGCTAGGACAAGTGCTCCTCAGATAGATGCATGGTAGCCATTATTCTCTGAGGACAAAGAAGACCTTGTTATCTATGCAAGCATATTGATGAAAGCTATGTTCACTTGCAGCTTCAGTTTCAGGGAGGAGGGAAAAGGGTATGACAAATGATCTGAAACTTTTTCCAGACATTGGGCAACACGTTGAGACAGTTGCCACTGAATATTTTAAGTCTGACGAGAAGCAATCAAGAGCCATATTTGGCTCCTGTAGCTCTCTGTCTTCACATCTGAGCTCTGGCTTGGGAAGTTAACACGGTATTCATTCTCTGCATGGGGTCTTTACAGACATTTGTGACCAGCAGGCACCATTTCACAGCTGCAGAAATGAAAAAGGTGAAAGAACGCTTTCTCGAGACACGCAAAGAATCGTCAAGCAGGCTAGGAGCAGACCTCAAATCCTGAAGCAAAGTTCATTGTTAGCTAACAACTATCACCTACCTAAAAAAATTAACATCTGGGGGTTTATAAATATATTTGAGTACTGTTACCAGAGTATTAACAGCATGTTAGTGCAGGGTGATCACTTCTCTTTTTGGAGGAATGGGAGAAGTGTAGAAGTGGGAGAGTTATCGTCCCTCTAGGATGGATTTTTTAATAGAAAGGGAAACAAAATCTTTTTAATTGAAGAGTTCACTGTATGGTTACTTATCAAATTCTATCTCAGTGTCAGCAGATATATCATCCTCAGCAGCTATGAAATCTCGTTTGGATTTAACCACTGATCTTGGTGCCAGCAGGAGGTAAGGACTGTGGACGTTTCAGCAGGCCAACTCTTCTTACTTGAAGTCATGCTCAAGAAACATTTATACTTTTCTTTCCCAAGGCCACAGATGCTGTCTGCAAGGCAAACAGTCCTACTGACAGGAACCGGCACAAGGAAATGAATTTTGAGCCAACCCTGTTGTAATGCAAAGTTAACGGTGTGATTTTAAGCCATAGAGACCAAGAAATTTGGTATCAGATGTTCCTTAGCATAGTTTTGCTTGCTCCTTGTGATAACAACACTGAGAAAATAATATGCTCGTTTTGCAAGCATGTATTTAGAAACTGAAGCTAAGCTGCATATGGCATTTCAGTGCAACTTAATTGCAGTTACGTGTTGCAGAAAGAAATTATCAAGGGAAATCTTCTCTGAAGGAAACTGTTTACAAATGCCTGAATCCCCCTGGATTACATTCCCACAAAAAGAATTGTGCTTAACCATAAAAATTAATAACCATAAAAATTAAATATTAACTGGTTTGGATCGTAGCTTTTTTAAGAACCGGAAGGAATGCCACAAGGTGGAGGGGCCAGGGCCTTCGCTGGTGTGCATTAATGTAATTTCCTGAGCTTTCAGTGGCCTGTGGACTTCTGATGGAGATGATACCTCCTTAGCAGCATAGGAGTTTGGTCTGGTCCTCTTTTAAGATGACCGTGTTCAGTAAAGCAGCAGTAAAGGAACATTTTAAAAATGTGTTGGCTATAACTAGAGGCATTTTACGTGCTCACAGTGTTCTTAGGACATGGTGCCTTCCACAAGAAAAATGTGTTTTCTAGATGGTCAGCGTTGATGCAGAAGCAAAGCTTCCTCATTTTTTGATCAGTTTTCCTTCTCTCTATGCCTCTTGCAGAGTCTGCTGTGGCCCTTGGAGTCTGCCCAGACCCCAGCAGGACCAGGCTTCTTTAGTACATAAATTAAACATAGATATTCTAGTCCCATGGGAGGACATAGACTGTCTTACATCCTGTTATGAGGGGATGAAGATGTAGCTTCACCTTTGGAGGAGGGGCTGGGCTAAAGAAAACCCTACTTCATTAGGGCAATACCTTAATGACATTTTACACTAAGTCAAATAATTGTGACCAAGCTAGCCCAGCTCTGGCTGCCTCCCTGCACTGCCCCATAATAGATATTCTGTTGACGTTACTTCCCTGAGGACCAATGTGGAGGTACTGTGTTTGCCACCCCTGATTATTGCACTCTTTTAAGAATATAGTCTTATTTAGACGTTCTCTGTCACTATCCTGGGTACGCTTTTGTAAGGTCATCCGCAAAGCACATGCTGTACAGGATGGAGACCATGTGTAGTACTACAAATAGCTGAGCATACCTCTGCTAATGGGTGATGAGCCTTTTTTTCTGAATTACTTCTTGTTTATGGCAAACTGAGACTGACTCACTCACCACTTTGTGAGGGTGAAGATTTTGATTAGATTTTGATTAATTCCTCTAGATTCAGGGACAGCAGGACCACCCCTAAGGCACGAGGAGTCTCTGCAGGATTCAGGGACAGCAGGATCACCCTTAAGGCATGAGGAGTCTCTGCAGCAGAGGTTCACGGTCTTGCCTTATTATCCTTAAAGGTGCCTTGTCCTGGTTCCCTTCAGGACAAATTCCAAGTTGCTGTTTGGCTTTCAAATATAACTATGCACCAAAGGTGAAAGACTCCATTAACCCTGGAAACAGGAGGGAGAACGTGATGTCCTGGTGTGGGACAGGGAAAGTGAGTTTCTTTTCTTTATCCTGTAAGCTCTCTGTCAGCAATCCTGCCTCTGATGTGTGTATGCGTGTGTGTGCTTTTATTTCCACGTGAACACAAATTGCTCTAATTAGGAGGGAGGATTCTTGTATTTTTATATGCTAAGCCATTTGATTAATTACTTTAATAAAATGACAGACAGATGAACTCTGAAATTCACTGCCATCTGCTCCAGTACAATCCAGTATCACTGATACAAAGGTATCTGCCTTCAGATAAAACCTAGGGCTTAGAGTAACCACTCCATTAAGTACGCATGTGTGCTGTATGGGTGTGTTGATCCTTGTGAACATCTGTAACTGTTCCTGTTTTAAAGTTATGGGTTTCATCCATGTGACTCTGTATCAGCCTTTTTATTATCTACCAAGAACAGATGTACGTGCACATGTGCAAAAAAAGACCATATTGCTGTGTCTGGGGGTGTGTGACCCTGGGGTAGATATTACAGATGTTTACTGTGTAGTGCACCCTTTGGCATAAAAACTCTCCCTGCCTGCCCAGGGAGAAAACAGTTCTGTGGCTCAGGTTGAGATGGTTTGTTGTATTAGGAGGGTGACATAATAGGATGCTTTTTTCCCTTCTCTCATGGCAATGTATATTTGTTCTCTCTTTGTGTAGCTTCTCAAGCTGAAATAAAAATCACCCCAAATAGAATTCACGTTTCCATCTTTGTTTGGAGAAGACCTAGCCTTGTAGCTGGATCAATCTTGCCTAAGCAGCTGGCAAGCTCTCTGCGACTCCTTTGGAAATGCCCCTGAATGAGAAGGGTGTAACTTGGTATTCGGGTCCACTTTCCCAGACCGTGCTCTTTGCCAGCCTGCTGGTGTCACTGATTATCGGCGTATCACTCCATTCAACCCCTTCCCCTGGAGCCCAGGGCAAGCCTACACAGGGTAGCACTTCTCCAAGCCCTCTGCACAGGTACTGGCCTCTAACGGGGTTTTGGGAGAGCCCAGATCCGTAGGTATTTTTTTATTGATGTGTGCCATAGTGGAATACAAGGGCTGACAGACAGACCTGCTGCCTATTCTGCCAAGCAAACAGACTCTTCCTTGGAGGATGATTGAGGAGTGGGAGAAATCATCCAGCAAATCCTTTGCAGTAGGCAACTGGACTGGTAAATTTGGGGTAATTTTGTAATTTGTAAATTTGGCACACGCAGTCAGTCTGAGCAGTGTGCTGATTCCAGAACTGAGGGCCTCGGTTTGCTATCAAAGTGGTTTTGATACAGCTTTTCCACTAAAAGCTTGTATGTCTCCGTAGGGTAGATTTTATCCTGAGATGCACGATGCAGAATATCAAAAATCCTGAAAAAAAAAAAATCTACTACATAAGTGTAGTTTGCTTAGTTTCAACCATTAAATTCTGGTCCCAGAACTAATAAACGAGTGTGAAAAATTTGCAAGAATTGCAAGCACCGGAAGACAGAAATACAATTAGAAGGACCTGCCTACGTATGACTTACAAATTGTGACTGGTATTGTGTCTTGGTACGTGAATTTTATGAAACCATCAATGTGGTGGTTTCCAAAAAGCCTCTGTGACCCTCTGGTTGTGTCTTTGTCTTCTTGCCTCCCAGCTGAAACCACGAGGAGATACCCGGAGGAAAACTAGACCAGCGAGCTACCAGAGAAGCCGTCTTGAGCCTTAGCCCCTAGCCATTCACATGTCAGCTTTGGGTACAGACATGGCTGTTGCCTCAAACAAGCAGGTTTTCTGAAACCTTCTGAGGTAAGTGGTGGTTGTCAGAGCTGTAGTGCCCCACAGTTTGAAACACACGGAGCTTTATGAGACCCATGGGAAAACGTGGAATGATTGCTGGGACTGGAGTCAGTCCCAGCTGACTCAAGCCAGACGTTATTAGAGCTTGCTAGGCATTATTATTAACCCCAACCAAAATACACAAAGTCTCTTATGATATTTCAACAGAAATAAAAGTTGAAAGAAGTTCTAATTAAAGTTCAATGACTTTATTCTTGTTTTCTACCACCAGGTACCAATCTGGCTACATGCTCTCCAATTTCTTAATAATTGCATCATTTTTCAAGAGGAAGAGAGTTTTGGGGAAAATGCTCCACACTTCTTCCTTCTAAAAAGCTCTAGGCACACATTTGTCTCGTTCACATGAAGAAAGGTATTTAAAAATATAAAAAAAGCCGCTGCTACTGTTGTAACTTAATATTTGTAGAGGAAATCCAATTATGGCTAAGGAGCAGATTAGTCTTTTTTTTTTTTTTTAATCCCCAGTTTGTCTGATTAGGGGAAGTGCTTTGTGAGTTTGTTAAACGGAAGAGAACACCATTTTGTTCTGCTGTGAAATGAATGGTTTGAGTCAAACAGGTTGTGTGGTACAGCTGTGCTAACAGGTCATCTTTCAAATATGTAGATTGATATTAGCTTGTTGAAAATCAAATCTCTGCTATCTCCCCATTATGAGCATTCAAGCAGACATGCAAGTGTATTGCACCTCTTGGGAGTCTCGGGAGCTGTGATGTGCATGAAAATAGCTTGGTGAGCTTACAGCTAACTTGCTGTTCTTGCAAGTTCTTGCATCTTGGATGTCAGAGTCGAGCCATCATGCTATGGAAGAAACCTGTGGTTTTAGACTGGGCAGGCAGGGTAGCAGTTGGAATTTATTTCCACATTTTGAAAGTTATCTTCATGATCATAAGGGTTGGGTTTGTCAAAATATATGCCAGGGACCAGACAAATTACAAATTGGCTCTGAAACCTAGGACCAGAGACGCAATGCAAAGCCACTCCACAGGCTTGGGTAACAAGACTTCACCGTCTCCCCAAGATAGTGATCAGCAATGCGATGTAAATTACTGTAATTGCTGTGTCACCAAAACATGTACACAATCGGGCAGATCTGGATTCTCTTCATCGTGTTGTTCTAGAGTATGATTAGATGGTGATGCCTACAGCTACTGGAGTTTGAGGGAGGCCTACAAACATTTGCAACTCAAGTCTTGCAAACTGAGTCAGTTCCAACCAACAGCAGCCAAATCGTTAAGATTACGCTTCCCTGGTACTGTGTCATTAACTGGCTCAAGTAATTTGACTTGCTGAGCATCCTGAAGGCAGTGGGCTTTGTTCGTTTAGTAGTACCATTCTCAGAGGTAGGAAACCAGTGTGGCCAAACTCAGTATAGATCTTACAGAAGGGGAATATGGTATTTATTTACATTTTAAGCTGGTTTTACTTGTTCTTTTATAGATTTCATTCACTCATGCTCACAAGCAACAAGACATGGTTGTTCAAGTGGTTTGGCCCCGATCACTTACATGCGACATACACAACAAGGTGTGACAGCTGTTAAATCTTCACTAAACCTCCCTGTTTTGGGACAGTTCTTTAATAATCTTTAAGAATCGATAGTTGTTTTATGGTGATCCTTTGCTGCAGTCTCTCTTCCTGCTAGGCTGCCAGGAGAAGGAATGGGAGATGTGATATGGTGCCATCCTCCTGTTATCAGAGAGGAGGGTCGTTCATGAATGAGTTGTGTGCGCTATGGTCTTATCAGTATGCAGACATTCTGGGCTTGACAAAAACAACATAGTCTCAATTTTTTTGCTAGGCATGGTGTCATTTGTTAGGAATACAAGACGTTCTTAACCCCCCTGCTCTGCTATTGCTTCTGATACTTAGGTAAATAGATGTTCATTCATACCAATCCCAATATTTCTTTTACAAATCTCTGTGCTGACAACAGGTTCCTGCAGATCCCAGCTCTGGTTCTGAAAAGCCTCTCGGTTCTGCTCGGGACAATATACAAATGACAAAGGTCCAAGACATGTCCCAGCAATTCAAATGAAAAAGAAATCCTTCACATTCCCCACTGAAAGCAGCAGTAAAATCTGGCATTTAAAAAGTAAAATTAATACAAATTATTCACTGCCCATCATAATTCACATTCACAGAATCACAGAATCACTAAGGT